>NW_028327753.1:0-33752 GCF_031878675.1 Megascapheus bottae | reverse complement strand
TCGCACCTCCATTGTATGACTTCCCAAAACTTCATTCTGACTTCACACACCTCCATTCTGTAACTTCACATACCACCATTGTGTCTTCACACACCTCCATTCTTGTGACTTCATACACCTCCATTCTATCACTTCACACAACTCCGTTCTGACTTCACACCTCCTTTCTGTGACGCCACACACCTCCATTCTATGACTTCACTAACCTCCATCTGTGACTTCACACACCTCCATTCTGTGCCTTCCCATACCTCCATTCTGTGACTTCATAACCTCCATTTTGACTTCACACACCTCCATTCTGTGACTTCACACACCTCCATTCTGTGACTTCACACACCTCCATTCTATGACTTCACACACCTACATTCTGTGACTTCACACACCTCAACTCTTTGACTTCAAACACCTTCATTCTATGACTTCACACACCTCCATTCTGTGACTTCACACACCTCAACTCTGTGACTTCAAACACCTTCATTCTATGACTTCACACACCTCCATTCTATGACTTCACACACCTCCATTCTACCTTCACATACGTCCTTTCTATGACTTCACACATCTCCATTCCGACTTCACACACTCCATTGTGTGACTTCACACAACTACAATCTATGACTTCACACACATCCATTCTGTGACTTCACAGACCTGCATTTTGACTACACACAACTCATTCTTACCTCACACACCCCCATTTTATGACTTCACACACCTCTATTCTTTGACTTCACACACCCTCAATTCTATGACTTCACACACCTCCATTTTGTGATTTCACACACCTCCATTCTATGACTTCACACAACTCCATTCTATGACTTCACACACCTTCATTCTGTGACTACTCACACCTCCATTCTGTGATTTCACACATCTCCATTCTATGACTTCACTCAACTCCATTCTATGACTCTGCACACCTCCATTCTGACTTCACACAACTCCATTCTATGACTTCACACACCTCCATTCTATGACTTCACACACCTCCATTCTGTGACTTCACTCACTTCCAATCTATGAATTCACCTACTAAATCAACACACCTCCATTCTATGACTTCACACACCTCCATTCTGTGACTTCACACACCAACATTTTGACTTCACACACCTCCATTCTTACCTCACCCACCTCCATTCTATGACTTCACACACATCCATTCTGTGACTTCACACACCTCCATTCTGACTTCACACACCTCCATTCTTTGACTTCACACGCCTCCATTCTTACTCCACAAACATCCATTCTATGAATTCACACACATCCATTCTGAATTCACACACCTCCATTCTATGATTTCACACACCTACATTCTGTGACTTCACACACTCCATTCTGTGACTTCACACACCACCATTCTATGACTTCACACACTCTATTCTGACTTCACACACCTCCATTCTATGACTTCACACACCTCCATTCTTACTCCACAAACATCCATTCTATGAATTCACACACATCCATTCTGACTTCACACACCTCCATTCTGACTTCACACACCTCCATTCTGTGACTTCACACACCTCCATTCTGTGACTTCACACACCACCATTCTATGACTTCACACACCTCCATTCTGACTTCACACATCTCCATTCTATGACTTCACACACATCCATTCTATGACTTTACACACCTCCATCGCTGACTTCACACACCTCCATTCTAGGATTCACACACCTCCATTATATGACTTCACACATCTCTATTCTGTGACTTCACACACCTCCATTCTATGACTTTACACAACTCCATCGCTGACTTCACACACCTCCATTCTATGTTTTCACGCACCTCCATTGTATGACTTCCCAAAACTTCATCTCACTTCACACACCTCATTCTGTAACTTCACATACCACCATTGTGACTTCACACACCTCCATTCTGTGACTTCACACACCTCCATTCTATCACTTCACACATCTCCGTTCTGACTTCACACCTCCATTCTGTGACTCCACACACCTCCATTCTATGACTTCACTAACATCCAATCTGTGACTTCACACACCTCCATTCTGTGCCTTCCCATACCTCCATTCTGTGACTTCACAACCTCCATTTTGACTTCACACACCTCCATTCTGTGACTTCACACACCTCCATTCTATGAGTTCACACACCTCCATTCTATTACTTCACACACCTACATTCTGTGACTTCACACACCTCAACTCTGTGACTTCAACACCTTCATTCTATGACTTCACACACCTCCATTCTGTGACTTCACACACCTCAACTCTGTGACTTCAAACACCTTCATTCTATGACTTCACACACCTCCATTCTATGACTTCACACACCTCCATTCTACCTTCACATACGTCCATTCTATGACTTCACACATCTCCATTCCGACTTCACACACCTCCATAGTGTGACTTCACACAACCACAGTGTATGACTTCACACACATCCATTCTGTGACTTCACACACCTCCATTCTGTGACTTCATACACCTCAATTCTGTGACTTCACACCCCTCCATTCTGTGACTTCACACACCTCCATTCTGTGAGTTCACACACCTCCATTCTGTGACTTCACACATCTCCATTCTGTGACTTCACAAACCTCATTCTATGACTTCAAAAACGTCTATTCTGTGACTTCACAGACGTACATTGTGAATTCACACACCTCCATTCTTACCTCACACACCACCATTCTGTGACTTCACACACCTCCATTCTGTGATATCACACACCTCCATTCTATGACTTCACACAACTCCATTCTGTGACTTCACACACCTCCATTCTGTGACTACTCACACCTCCATTCTGTGATTTCACACATCTCCATTCTATGACTTCGCTCAACTCCATTCTATGACTTCGCACACCTCCATTCTGACTTCACACAACTCCATTCTATAACTTCACACACCTCCATTCTATGATTCACCAACCTCCATTATATGACTTCGCACACTTCCATTCTCTGACTTCACACACCTCCATTCTATGACTTCGCTCACCTCCAATCTATGAATTCACACACCTCCATTCTATGACTTCACACACCTCCATTCTGTGACTTCACACACCAGCATTTTGACTTCACACACCTCCATTCTATGACTTCACACACCTCCATTCTGTGACTTCACACACAACCTTTCTATGACTTCACACACCTCCATTCTGACTGCACACACCCCCATCCTATGATTCACAACCTCCATTATATGACTTCGCACACTTCCATTCTATGACTTCACACACCTCCATTCTATGACTTCGCACACCTCCATTTTGACTTCACACACCTCCGTTCTGTGACTTCACACACCTCCATTCTATGACTTCGCACACCTCCATTCTCTCTTCACAAACCTCCATTCTATGACTTCACACATCTCCATTCTGGAACTTAACTCACCTCCATTCTATTACTTCACACACCTCCATTCTATGACTTCACACACCTCCATTCGGTCACTTCACACACCTCCATCTATGACTTCGCACACTTCCATTCTGCCTTCACACACCTCAATTCTTTAACTTCACACAACTCCATTCTATGACTTCACAGACCTCCATTCTCTCTTCACAAACCTCCATTCTGTGACTTCACACACCTCCATTCTGTGACTTCACACACCTCCATTCTGTGAATTCACACAATTCCATTCTATGACTTCACACACCTCCATTCGGTGACTTCACACACCTCCATTCTGTGACTTCACACACCTCCATTCTGTGACTTCACACACCACCATTCTATGACTTACACACCTCCATTCTTACTTCACACACCTCCATTCTATGACTTCACACACCTCCATTCTATGACTTCACACACCTCCATTCTGTGACTTCACCCACCTCCATTCTGTGACTTCACACACCTCCATTCTCTCTTCTCAAACATCCATTCTATGACTTCACACACCTCCATTCTATGGCTTCACACACCTCCATTATGTGAATTCACACACGTCTATTCTGACTTCACAAACCTCCAATCGTACCGCACACACCTCCATTCTATGACTTCACACACCTCCATTCTGTGACTTCACACAAATGCATTCTATGACTTCACTCACCTCCATTTCTGTGACTTCACACACCTCCATTCTGTGACTTCACACACCTCCATTGTGTGCCTTCACACACCTCCATTCTATGATTCACACAATTTCATTCTATGACTTCACACAAATCCATTCTGTGACTTCACACACCTCCATTCTGTGACTTCACACACGTCCATTCTGTGACTTGACACACCTCCATTCTGTGACTTGACACACCTCCATTCTGTGACTTCACACACCTCCATTCTGTGACTTCACACACCTCCATTCTGTGACTTCACAAACGTCCATTCTGTGACTTCACACACCTCCATTCTGTGACTTGACACACCTCCATTCTGTGACTTCACACACCTCCATTCTGTGACTTGACACACCTCCATTCTGTGACTTCACACACCTCCATTCTATGACTTCACAGACCTCTATTCTGTGAATTCAAAGACGTACATTGTGACTTCACACACCTCCATTCTTACCTCACACACCTCCATTCTGGGACTTCACACACCTCCATTCTATGACTTCACACACCTCCATTCTAGGACTTCACACACCTCCATTCTGTAATTTCACACACCTCCATTCTATGACTTCACACACCTCCATTTTGACTATACACACCTCCATTCTGACTTCACACACCTCCATTCTATGACTTCACACACTCTCTGACTTCACACCTCCAATCTGTGACTTATCACACTTCCATTCTATGACTTCACACACCTCCATTCTGACTTCACACACGTCCATTCTATGACTTCTCACACATCCATTCTGACTTCACACACCTCCATTCTGTGACTTCACACACCTCCATTCTGTGAATTTACACACCTCCATTCTGTGACTTCACACATCTCCATTCTGTGACTTCACAAACCTCCATTCTATGACTTCAAAAACGTCTATTCTGTGACTTCACAGACGTACATTGTGAATTCACACACCTCCATTCTTACCTCACACACCTCCATTCTGTGACATCACACACCTCCATTCTGTGAGTTCACAGATCTCCATTTTGACTTCACACACCTCCATTCTGTGACTTCACACACCTCCATTCTGTGACTTCACACACCTCCATTCTATGACTTCACACACCTACATTCTGTGACTTCACACACCTCAACTCTTTGACTTCAAACACCTTCATTCTATGACTTCACACACCTCCATTCTGTGACTTCACACACCTCAACTCTGTGACTTCAAACACCTTCATTCTATGACTTCACACACCTCCATTCTATGACTTCACACACCTCCATTCTACCTTCACATACGTCCTTTCTATGACTTCACACATCTCCATTCCGACTTCACACACCTCCATTGTGTGACTTCACACAACTACAATCTATGACTTCACACACATCCATTCTGTGACTTCACAGACCTGCATTTTGACTACACACAACTCCATTCTTACCTCACACACCCCCATTTTATGACTTCACACACCTCTATTCTTTGACTTCACACACCTCAATTCTATGACGTCACACACCTCCATTTTGTGATTTCACACACCTCCATTCTATGACTTCACACAACTCCATTCTATGACTTCACACACCTTCATTCTGTGACTACTCACACCTCCATTCTGTGATTTCACACATCTCCATTCTATGACTTCACTCAACTCCATTCTATGACTCTGCACACCTCCATTCTGACTTCACACAACTCCATTCTATGACTTCACAAACCTCCATTCTATGACTTCACACACCTCCATTCTGTGACTTCACTCACTTCCAATCTATGAATTCACACACCTCCATTCTATGACTTCACACACCTCCATTCTGTGACTTCACACACCAACATTTTGACTTCACACACCTCCATTCTTACCTCACCCACCTCCATTCTATGACTTCACACACATCCATTCTGTGACTTCACACACCTCCATTCTGACTTCACACACCTCCATTCTTTGACTTCACACGCCTCCATTCTTACTCCACAAACATCCATTCTATGAATTCACACACATCCATTCTGAATTCACACACCTCCATTCTATGATTTCACACACCTACATTCTGTGACTTCACACACCTCCATTCTGTGACTTCACACACCACCATTCTATGACTTCACACACCTCTATTCTGACTTCACACACCTCCATTCTATGACTTCACACACCTCCATTCTTACTCTCAAAACATCCATTCTATGAATTCACACACATCCATTCTGACTTCACACACCTCCATTCTGACTTCACACACCTCCATTCTGTGACTTCACACACCTCCATTCTGTGACTTCACACACCCACCATTCTATGACTTCACACACCTCCATTCTGACTTCACACATCTCCATTCTATGACTTCACACACATCCATTCTATGACTTTACACACCTCCATCGCTGACTTCACACACCCTCCATTCTAGGATTCACACACCTCCATTATATGACTTCACACATCTCTATTCTGTGACTTCACACACCTCCATTCTATGACTTTACACAACTCCATCGCTGACTTCACACACCTCCATTCTATGTTTTCACGCACCTCCATTGTATGAACTTCCCAAAACTTCATTCTCACTTCACACACCTCCATTCTGTAACTTCACATACCACCATTGTGACTTCACACACCTCCATTCTGTGACTTCACACACCTCCATTCTATCACTTCACACATCTCCGTTCTGACTTCACACCTCCATTCTGTGACTCCACACACCTCCATTCTATGACTTCACTAACATCCAATCTGTGACTTCACAACACCTCCATTCTGTGCTTCCCATACCTCCATTCTGTGACTTCACAACCTCCATTTTGACTTCACACACCTCCATTCTGTGACTTCACACACCTCCATTCTATGAGTTCACACACCTCCATTCTATTACTTCACACACCTACATTCTGTGACTTCACAACACCTCAACTCTGTGACTTCAAACACCTTCATTCTATGACTTCACACACCTCCATTCTGTGACTTCACACACCTCAACTCTGTGACTTCAAACACCTTCATTCTATGACTTCACACACACTCCATTCTATGACTTCACACACCTCCATTCTACCTTCACATACGTCCATTCTATGACTTCACACATCTCCATTCCGACTTCACACACCTCCATTGTGTGACTTCACACAACCACAGTGTATGACTTCACACACATCCATTCTGTGACTTCACACACCTCCATTCTGTGACTTCATACACCTCAATTCTGTGACCTTCACACCCCTCCATTCTGTGACTTCACACACCTCCATTCTGTGAGTTCACACACCTCCATTCTGTGACTTCACACATCTCCATTCTGTGACTTCACAAACCTCATTCTATGACTTCAAAAACGTCTATTCTGTGACTTCACAGACGTACATTGTGAATTCACACACCTCCATTCTTACCTCACACACCACCATTCTGTGACTTCACACACCTCCATTCTGTGATATCACACACCTCCATTCTATGACTTCACACAACTCCATTCTGTGACTTCACACACCTCCATTCTGTGACTACTCACACCTCCATTCTGTGATTTCACACATCTCCATTCTATGACTTCGCTCAACTCCATTCTATGACTTCGCACACCTCCATCTGACTTCACACTAACTCCATTCTATAACTTCACACACCTCCATTCTATGATTCACAACCTCCATTATATGACTTCGCACACTTCCATTCTCTGACTTCACACACCTCCATTCTATGACTTCGCTCACCTCCAATCTATGAATTCACACACCTCCATTCTATGACTTCACACACCTCCATTCTGTGACTTCACACACCAGCATTTTGACTTCACACACCTCCATTCTATGACTTCACACACCTCCATTCTGTGACTTCACACACAACCTTTCTATGACTTCACACACCTCCATTCTGACTTCACACACCCCCATCCTATGATTCACAACCTCCATTATATGACTTCGCACACTTCCATTCTATGACTTCACACACCTCCATTCTATGACTTCGCACACCTCCATTTTGACTTCACACACCTCCGTTCTGTGACTTCACACACCTCCATTCTATGACTTCGCACACCTCCATTCTCTCTTCACAAACCTCCATTCTATGACTTCACACATCTCCATTCTGGAACTTAACTCACCTCCATTCTATTACTTCACACACCTCCATTCTATGACTTCACACACCTCCATTCGGTCACTTCACACACCTCCATCTATGACTTCGCACACTTCCATTCTGCCTTCACACACCTCAATTCTTTAACTTCACACAACTCCATTCTATGACTTCACAGACCTCCATTCTCTCTTCACAAACCTCCATTCTGTGACTTCACACACCTCCATTCTGTGACTTCACACACCTCCATTCTGTGAATTCACACAATTCCATTCTATGACTTCACACACCTCCATTCGGTGACTTCACACACCTCCATTCTGTGACTTCACACACCTCCATTCTGTGACTTCACACACCACCATTCTATGACTTACACACCTCCATTCTTACTTCACACACCTCCATTCTATGACTTCACACACCTCCATTCTATGACTTCACACACCTCCATTCTGTGACTTCACCCACCTCCATTCTGTGACTTCACACACCTCCATTCTCTCTTCTCAAACATCCATTCTATGACTTCACACACCTCCATTCTATGGCTTCACACACCTCCATTATGTGAATTCACACACGTCTATTCTGACTTCACAAACCTCCAATCGTACCGCACACACCTCCATTCTATGACTTCACACACCTCCATTCTGTGACTTCACACAAATGCATTCTATGACTTCACTCACCTCCATTCTGTGACTTCACACACCTCCATTCTGTGACTTCACACACCTCCATTGTGTGCCTTCACACACCTCCATTCTATGAATTCACACAATTTCATTCTATGACTTCACACAAATCCATTCTGTGACTTCACACACCTCCATTCTGTGACTTCACACACGTCCATTCTGTGACTTGACACACCTCCATTCTGTGACTTGACACACCTCCATTCTGTGACTTCACACACCTCCATTCTGTGACTTCACACACCTCCATTCTGTGACTTCACAAACGTCCATTCTGTGACTTCACACACCTCCATTCTGTGACTTGACACACCTCCATTCTGTGACTTCACACACCTCCATTCTATGACTTCACACACCTCCATTCTGTGACTTCACCCACCTCCATTCTGTGACTTCACACACCTCCATTCTCTCTTCTCAAACATCCATTCTATGACTTCACACACCTCCATTCTATGGCTTCACACACCTCCATTATGTGAATTCACACACGTCTATTCTGACTTCACAAACCTCCAATCGTACCGCACACACCTCCATTCTATGACTTCAGACACCTCCATTCTGTGACTTCACACAAATGCATTCTATGACTTCACTCACCTCCATTCTGTGACTTCACACACCTCCATTCTGTGACTTCACACACCTCCATTGTGTGCCTTCACACACCTCCATTCTATGAATTCACACAATTTCATTCTATGACTTCACACAAATCCATTCTGTGACTTCACACACCTCCATTCTGTGACTTCACACACGTCCATTCTGTGACTTGACACACCTCCATTCTGTGACTTGACACACCTCCATTCTGTGACTTCACACACCTCCATTCTGTGACTTCACACACCACCATTCTGTGACTTCACAAACGTCCATTCTGTGACTTCACACACCTCCATTCTGTGACTTGACACACCTCCATTCTGTGACTTCACACACCTCCATTCTGTGACTTGACACACCTCCATTCTGTGACTTCACACACCTCCATTCTATGACTTCACAGACCTCTATTCTGTGAATTCAAAGACGTACATTGTGACTTCACACACCTCCATTCTTACCTCACACACCTCCATTCTGGGACTTCACACACCTCCATTCTATGACTTCACACACCTCCATTCTAGGACTTCACACACCTCCATTCTGTAATTTCACACACCTCCATTCTATGACTTCACACACCTCCATTTTGACTATACACACCTCCATTCTGACTTCACACACCTCCATTCTATTACTTCACACACCACTGTTCTCTGACTTCACACCTCCAATCTGTGACTTATCACACTTCCATTCTATGACTTCACACACCTCCATTCTGACTTCACACACGTCCATTCTATGACTTCTCACACATCCATTCTGACTTCACACACCTCCATTCTGTGACTTCACACACCTCCATTCTGTGAATTTACACACCTCCATTCTGTGACTTCACACATCTCCATTCTGTGACTTCACAAACCTCCATTCTATGACTTCAAAAACGTCTATTCTGTGACTTCACAGACGTACATTGTGAATTCACACACCTCCATTCTTACCTCACACACCTCCATTCTGTGACATCACACACCTCCATTCTGTGAGTTCACAGATCTCCATTTTGACTTCACACACCTCCATTCTGTGACTTCACACACCTCCATTCTGTGACTTCACACACCTCCATTCTATGACTTCACACACCTACATTCTGTGACTTCACACACCTCAACTCTTTGACTTCAAACACCTTCATTCTATGACTTCACACACCTCCATTCTGTGACTTCACACACCTCAACTCTGTGACTTCAAACACCTTCATTCTATGACTTCACACACCTCCATTCTATGACTTCACACACCTCCATTCTACCTTCACATACGTCCTTTCTATGACTTCACACATCTCCATTCCGACTTCACACACCTCCATTGTGTGACTTCACACAACTACAATCTATGACTTCACACACATCCATTCTGTGACTTCACAGACCTGCATTTTGACTACACACAACTCCATTCTTACCTCACACACCCCCATTTTATGACTTCACACACCTCTATTCTTTGACTTCACACACCTCAATTCTATGACTTCACACACCTCCATTTTGTGATTTCACACACCTCCATTCTATGACTTCACACAACTCCATTCTATGACTTCACACACCTTCATTCTGTGACTACTCACACCTCCATTCTGTGATTTCACACATCTCCATTCTATGACTTCACTCAACTCCATTCTATGACTCTGCACACCTCCATTCTGACTTCACACAACTCCATTCTATGACTTCACACACCTCCATTCTATGACTTCACACACCTCCATTCTGTGACTTCACTCACTTCCAATCTATGAATTCACACACCTCCATTCTATGACTTCACACACCTCCATTCTGTGACTTCACACACCAACATTTTGACTTCACACACCTCCATTCTTACCTCACCCACCTCCATTCTATGACTTCACACACATCCATTCTGTGACTTCACACACCTCCATTCTGACTTCACACACCTCCATTCTTTGACTTCACACGCCTCCATTCTTACTCCACAAACATCCATTCTATGAATTCACACACATCCATTCTGAATTCACACACCTCCATTCTATGATTTCACACACCTACATTCTGTGACTTCACACACCTCCATTCTGTGACTTCACACACCACCATTCTATGACTTCACACACCTCTATTCTGACTTCACACACCTCCATTCTATGACTTCACACACCTCCATTCTTACTCCACAAACATCCATTCTATGAATTCACACACATCCATTCTGACTTCACACACCTCCATTCTGACTTCACACACCTCCATTCTGTGACTTCACACACCTCCATTCTGTGACTTCACACACCACCATTCTATGACTTCACACACCTCCATTCTGACTTCACACATCTCCATTCTATGACTTCACACACATCCATTCTATGACTTTACACACCTCCATCGCTGACTTCACACACCTCCATTCTAGGATTCACACACCTCCATTATATGACTTCACACATCTCTATTCTGTGACTTCACACACCTCCATTCTATGACTTTACACAACTCCATCGCTGACTTCACACACCTCCATTCTATGTTTTCACGCACCTCCATTGTATGACTTCCCAAAACTTCATTCTCACTTCACACACCTCCATTCTGTAACTTCACATACCACCATTGTGACTTCACACACCTCCATTCTGTGACTTCACACACCTCCATTCTATCACTTCACACATCTCCGTTCTGACTTCACACCTCCATTCTGTGACTCCACACACCTCCATTCTATGACTTCACTAACATCCAATCTGTGACTTCACACACCTCCATTCTGTGCCTTCCCATACCTCCATTCTGTGACTTCACAACCTCCATTTTGACTTCACACACCTCCATTCTGTGACTTCACACACCTCCATTCTGTGAGTTCACACACCTCCATTCTATTACTTCACACACCTACATTCTGTGACTTCACACACCTCAACTCTGTGACTTCAAACACCTTCATTCTATGACTTCACACACCTCCATTCTGTGACTTCACACACCTCAACTCTGTGACTTCAAACACCTTCATTCTATGACTTCACACACCTCCATTCTATGACTTCACACACCTCCATTCTACCTTCACATACGTCCATTCTATGACTTCACACATCTCCATTCCGACTTCACACACCTCCATTGTGTGACTTCACACAACCACAGTGTATGACTTCACACACATCCATTCTGTGACTTCACACACCTCCATTCTGTGACTTCATACACCTCAATTCTGTGACTTCACACCCCTCCATTCTGTGACTTCACACACCTCCATTCTGTGAGTTCACACACCTCCATTCTGTGACTTCACACATCTCCATTCTGTGACTTCACAAACCTCATTCTATGACTTCAAAAACGTCTATTCTGTGACTTCACAGACGTACATTGTGAATTCACACACCTCCATTCTTACCTCACACACCACCATTCTGTGACTTCACACACCTCCATTCTGTGATATCACACACCTCCATTCTATGACTTCACACAACTCCATTCTGTGACTTCACACACCTCCATTCTGTGACTACTCACACCTCCATTCTGTGATTTCACACATCTCCATTCTATGACTTCGCTCAACTCCATTCTATGACTTCGCACACCTCCATTCTGACTTCACACAACTCCATTCTATAACTTCACACACCTCCATTCTATGATTCACAACCTCCATTATATGACTTCGCACACTTCCATTCTCTGACTTCACACACCTCCATTCTATGACTTCGCTCACCTCCAATCTATGAATTCACACACCTCCATTCTATGACTTCACACACCTCCATTCTGTGACTTCACACACCAGCATTTTGACTTCACACACCTCCATTCTATGACTTCACACACCTCCATTCTGTGACTTCACACACAACCTTTCTATGACTTCACACACCTCCATTCTGACTTCACACACCCCCATCCTATGATTCACAACCTCCATTATATGACTTCGCACACTTCCATTCTATGACTTCACACACCTCCATTCTATGACTTCGCACACCTCCATTTTGACTTCACACACCTCCTTTCTGTGACTTCACACACCTCCATTCTATGACTTCGCACACCTCCATTCTCTCTTCACAAACCTCCATTCTATGACTTCACACATCTCCATTCTGGAACTTAACTCACCTCCATTCTATTACTTCACACACCTCCATTCTATGACTTCACACACCTCCATTCGGTCACTTCACACACCTCCATCTATGACTTCGCACACTTCCATTCTGCCTTCACACACCTCAATTCTTTAACTTCACACAACTCCATTCTATGACTTCACAGACCTCCATTCTCTCTTCACAAACCTCCATTCTGTGACTTCACACACCTCCATTCTGTGACTTCACACACCTCCATTCTGTGAATTCACACAATTCCATTCTATGACTTCACACACCTCCATTCGGTGACTTCACACACCTCCATTCTGTGACTTCACACACCTCCATTCTGTGACTTCACACACCACCATTCTATGACTTACACACCTGCATTCTTACTTCACACACCTCCATTCTATGACTTCACACACCTCCATTCTATGACTTCACACACCTCCATTCTGTGACTTCACCCACCTCCATTCTGTGACTTCACACACCTCCATTCTCTCTTCTCAAACATCCATTCTATGACTTCACACACCTCCATTCTATGGCTTCACACACCTCCATTATGTGAATTCACACACGTCTATTCTGACTTCACAAACCTCCAATCGTACCGCACACACCTCCATTCTATGACTTCACACACCTCCATTCTGTGACTTCACACAAATGCATTCTATGACTTCACTCACCTCCATTCTGTGACTTCACACACCTCCATTCTGTGACTTCACACACCTCCATTGTGTGCCTTCACACACCTCCATTCTATGAATTCACACAATTTCATTCTATGACTTCACACAAATCCATTCTGTGACTTCACACACCTCCATTCTGTGACTTCACACACGTCCATTCTGTGACTTGACACACCTCCATTCTGTGACTTGACACACCTCCATTCTGTGACTTCACACACCTCCATTCTGTGACTTCACACACCAGCATTTTGACTTCACACACCTCCATTCTATGACTTCACACACCTCCATTCTGTGACTTCACACACAACCTTTCTATGACTTCACACACCTCCATTCTGACTTCACACACCCCCATCCTATGATTCACAACCTCCATTATATGACTTCGCACACTTCCATTCTATGACTTCACACACCTCCATTCTATGACTTCGCACACCTCCATTTTGACTTCACACACCTCCGTTCTGTGACTTCACACACCTCCATTCTATGACTTCGCACACCTCCATTCTCTCTTCACAAACCTCCATTCTATGACTTCACACATCTCCATTCTGGAACTTAACTCACCTCCATTCTATTACTTCACACACCTCCATTCTATGACTTCACACACCTCCATTCGGTCACTTCACACACCTCCATCTATGACTTCGCACACTTCCATTCTGCCTTCACACACCTCAATTCTTTAACTTCACACAACTCCATTCTATGACTTCACAGACCTCCATTCTCTCTTCACAAACCTCCATTCTGTGACTTCACACACCTCCATTCTGTGACTTCACACACCTCCATTCTGTGAATTCACACAATTCCATTCTATGACTTCACACACCTCCATTCGGTGACTTCACACACCTCCATTCTGTGACTTCACACACCTCCATTCTGTGACTTCACACACCACCATTCTATGACTTACACACCTCCATTCTTACTTCACACACCTCCATTCTATGACTTCACACACCTCCATTCTATGACTTCACACACCTCCATTCTGTGACTTCACCCACCTCCATTCTGTGACTTCACACACCTCCATTCTCTCTTCTCAAACATCCATTCTATGACTTCACACACCTCCATTCTATGGCTTCACACACCTCCATTATGTGAATTCACACACGTCTATTCTGACTTCACAAACCTCCAATCGTACCGCACACACCTCCATTCTATGACTTCACACACCTCCATTCTGTGACTTCACACAAATGCATTCTATGACTTCACTCACCTCCATTCTGTGACTTCACACACCTCCATTCTGTGACTTCACACACCTCCATTGTGTGCCTTCACACACCTCCATTCTATGAATTCACACAATTTCATTCTATGACTTCACACAAATCCATTCTGTGACTTCACACACCTCCATTCTGTGACTTCACACACGTCCATTCTGTGACTTGACACACCTCCATTCTGTGACTTGACACACCTCCATTCTGTGACTTCACACACCTCCATTCTGTGACTTCACACACCTCCATTCTGTGACTTCACAAACGTCCATTCTGTGACTTCACACACCTCCATTCTGTGACTTGACACACCTCCATTCTGTGACTTCACACACCTCCATTCTGTGACTTGACACACCTCCATTCTGTGACTTCACACACCTCCATTCTATGACTTCACAGACCTCTATTCGTGAATTCAAAGACGTACTTGTGTGACTTCACACACCTCCATTCTTACCTCACACACCTCCATTCTGGGACTTCACACACCTCCATTCTATGACTTCACACACCTCCATTCTAGGACTTCACACACCTCCATTCTGTAATTTCACACACCTCCATTCTATGACTTCACACACCTCCATTTTGACTATACACACCTCCATTCTGACTTCACACACCTCCATTCTATGACTTCACACACCACTGTTCTCTGACTTCACACCTCCAATCTGTGACTTATCACACTTCCATTCTATGACTTCACACACCTCCATTCTGACTTCACACACGTCCATTCTATGACTTCTCACACATCCATTCTGACTTCACACACCTCCATTCTGTGACTTCACACACCTCCATTCTGTGAATTTACACACCTCCATTCTGTGACTTCACACATCTCCATTCTGTGACTTCACAAACCTCCATTCTATGACTTCAAAACGTCTATTCTGTGACTTCACAGACGTACATTGTGAATTCACACACCTCCATTCTTACCTCACACACCTCCATTCTGTGACATCACACACCTCCATTCTGTGAGTTCACAGATCTCCATTTTGACTTCACACACCTCCATTCTGTGACTTCACACACCTCCATTCTGTGACTTCACACACCTCCATTCTATGACTTCACACACCTACATTCTGTGACTTCACACACCTCAACTCTTTGACTTCAAACACCTTCATTCTATGACTTCACACACCTCCATTCTGTGACTTCACACACCTCAACTCTGTGACTTCAAACACCTTCATTCTATGACTTCACACACCTCCATTCTATGACTTCACACACCTCCATTCTACCCTTCACATACGTCCTTTCTATGACTTCACACATCTCCATTCCGACTTCACACACCTCCATTGTGTGACTTCACACAACTACAATCTATGACTTCACACACATCCATTCTGTGACTTCACAGACCTGCATTTTGACTACACACAACTCCATTCTTACCTCACACACCCCCATTTTATGACTTCACACACCTCTATTCTTTGACTTCACACACCTCAATTCTATGACTTCACACACCTCCATTTTGTGATTTCACACACCTCCATTCTATGACTTCACACAACTCCATTCTATGACTTCACACACCTTCATTCTGTGACTACTCACACCTCCATTCTGTGATTCACACATCTCCATTCTATGACTTCACTCAACTCCATTCTATGACTCTGCACACCTCCATTCTGACTTCACACAACTCCATTCTATGACTTCACACACCTCCATTCTATGACTTCACACACCTCCATTCTGTGACTTCACTCACTTCCAATCTATGAATTCACACACCTCCATTCTATGACTTCACACACCTCCATTCTGTGACTTCACACACCAACATTTTGACTTCACACACCTCCATTCTTACCTCACCCACCTCCATTCTATGACTTCACACACATCCATTCTGTGACTTCACACACCTCCATTCTGACTTCACACACCTCCATTCTTTGACTTCACACGCCTCCATTCTTACTCCACAAACATCCATTCTATGAATTCACACACATCCATTCTGAATTCACACACCTCCATTCTATGATTTCACACACCTACATTCTGTGACTTCACACACCTCCATTCTGTGACTTCACACACCACCATTCTATGACTTCACACACCTCTATTCTGACTTCACACACCTCCATTCTATGACTTCACACACCTCCATTCTTACTCCACAAACATCCATTCTATGAATTCACACACATCCATTCTGACTTCACACACCTCCATTCTGACTTCACACACCTCCATTCTGTGACTTCACACACCTCCATTCTGTGACTTCACACACCACCATTCTATGACTTCACACACCTCCATTCTGACTTCACACATCTCCATTCTATGACTTCACACACATCCATTCTATGACTTTACACACCTCCATCGCTGACTTCACACACCTCCATTCTAGGATTCACACACCTCCATTATATGACTTCACACATCTCTATTCTGTGACTTCACACACCTCCATTCTATGACTTTACACAACTCCATCGCTGACTTCACACACCTCCATTCTATGTTTTCACGCACCTCCATTGTATGACTTCCCAAAACTTCATTCTCACTTCACACACCTCCATTCTGTAACTTCACATACCACCATTGTGACTTCACACACCTCCATTCTGTGACTTCACACACCTCCATTCTATCACTTCACACATCTCCGTTCTGACTTCACACCTCCATTCTGTGACTCCACACACCTCCATTCTATGACTTCACTAACATCCAATCTGTGACTTCACACAGCTCCATTCTGTGCCTTCCCATACCTCCATTCTGTGACTTCACAACCTCCATTTTGACTTCACACACCTCCATTCTGTGACTTCACACACCTCCATTCTGTGAGTTCACACACCTCCATTCTATTACTTCACACACCTACATTCTGTGACTTCACACACCTCAACTCTGTGACTTCAAACACCTTCATTCTATGACTTCACACACCTCCATTCTGTGACTTCACACACCTCAACTCTGTGACTTCAAACACCTTCATTCTATGACTTCACACACCTCCATTCTATGACTTCACACACCTCCATTCTACCTTCACATACGTCCATTCTATGACTTCACACATCTCCATTCCGACTTCACACACCTCCATTGTGTGACTTCACACAACCACAGTGTATGACTTCACACACATTCCCATTCTGTGACTTCACACACCTCCATTCTGTGACTTCATACACCTCAATTCTGTGACTTCACACCCCTCCATTCTGTGACTTCACACACCTCCATTCTGTGAGTTCACACACCTCCATTCTGTGACTTCACACATCTCCATTCTGTGACTTCACAAACCTCATTCTATGACTTCAAAAACGTCTATTCTGTGACTTCACAGACGTACATTGTGAATTCACACACCTCCATTCTTACCTCACACACCACCATTCTGTGACTTCACACACCTCCATTCTGTGATATCACACACCTCCATTCTATGACTTCACACAACTCCATTCTGTGACTTCACACACCTCCATTCTGTGACTACTCACACCTCCATTCTGTGATTTCACACATCTCCATTCTATGACTTCGCTCAACTCCATTCTATGACTTCGCACACCTCCATTCTGACTTCACACAACTCCATTCTATAACTTCACACACCTCCATTCTATGATTCACAACCTCCATTATATGACTTCGCACACTTCCATTCTCTGACTTCACACACCTCCATTCTATGACTTCGCTCACCTCCAATCTATGAATTCACACACCTCCATTCTATGACTTCACACACCTCCATTCTGTGACTTCACACACCAGCATTTTGACTTCACACACCTCCATTCTATGACTTCACACACCTCCATTCTGTGACTTCACACACAACCTTTCTATGACTTCACACACCTCCATTCTGACTTCACACACCCCCATCCTATGATTCACAACCTCCATTATATGACTTCGCACACTTCCATTCTATGACTTCACACACCTCCATTCTATGACTTCGCACACCTCCATTTTGACTTCACACACCTCCTTTCTGTGACTTCACACACCTCCATTCTATGACTTCGCACACCTCCATTCTCTCTTCACAAACCTCCATTCTATGACTTCACACATCTCCATTCTGGAACTTAACTCACCTCCATTCTATTACTTCACACACCTCCATTCTATGACTTCACACACCTCCATTCGGTCACTTCACACACCTCCATCTATGACTTCGCACACTTCCATTCTGCCTTCACACACCTCAATTCTTTAACTTCACACAACTCCATTCTATGACTTCACAGACCTCCATTCTCTCTTCACAAACCTCCATTCTGTGACTTCACACACCTCCATTCTGTGACTTCACACACCTCCATTCTGTGAATTCACACAATTCCATTCTATGACTTCACACACCTCCATTCGGTGACTTCACACACCTCCATTCTGTGACTTCACACACCTCCATTCTGTGACTTCACACACCACCATTCTATGACTTACACACCTGCATTCTTACTTCACACACCTCCATTCTATGACTTCACACACCTCCATTCTATGACTTCACACACCTCCATTCTGTGACTTCACCCACCTCCATTCTGTGACTTCACACACCTCCATTCTCTCTTCTCAAACATCCATTCTATGACTTCACACACCTCCATTCTATGGCTTCACACACCTCCATTATGTGAATTCACACACGTCTATTCTGACTTCACAAACCTCCAATCGTACCGCACACACCTCCATTCTATGACTTCACACACCTCCATTCTGTGACTTCACACAAATGCATTCTATGACTTCACTCACCTCCATTCTGTGACTTCACACACCTCCATTCTGTGACTTCACACACCTCCATTGTGTGCCTTCACACACCTCCATTCTATGAATTCACACAATTTCATTCTATGACTTCACACAAATCCATTCTGTGACTTCACACACCTCCATTCTGTGACTTCACACACGTCCATTCTGTGACTTGACACACCTCCATTCTGTGACTTGACACACCTCCATTCTGTGACTTCACACACCTCCATTCTGTGACTTCACACACCTCCATTCTGTGACTTCACAAACGTCCATTCTGTGACTTCACACACCTCCATTCTGTGACTTGACACACCTCCATTCTGTGACTTCACACACCTCCATTCTGTGACTTGACACACCTCCATTCTGTGACTTCACACACCTCCATTCTATGACTTCACAGACCTCTATTCTGTGAATTCAAAGACGTACATTGTGACTTCACACACCTCCATTCTTACCTCACACACCTCCATTCTGGGACTTCACACACCTCCATTCTATGACTTCACACACCTCCATTCTAGGACTTCACACACCTCCATTCTGTAATTTCACACACCACCATTCTATGACTTCACACACCTCCATTTTGACTATACACACCTCCATTCTGACTTCACACACCTCCCATTCTATGACTTCACACACCACTGTTCTCTGACTCACACCTCCAATCTGTGACTTATCACACTTCCATTCTATGACTTCACACACCTCCATTCTGACTTCACACACGTCCATTCTATGACTTCTCACACATCCATTCTGACTTCACACACCTCCATTCTGTGACTTCACACACCTCCATTCTGTGAATTTACACACCTCCATTCTGTGTCTTCACACATCTCCATTCTGTGACTTCACAAACCTCCATTCTATGACTTCAAAAAACGTCTATTCTGTGACTTCACAGACGTACATTGTGAATTCACACACCTCCATTCTTACCTCACACACCTCCATTCTGTGACATCACACACCTCCATTCTGTGAGTTCACAGATCTCCATTTTGACTTCACACAACTCCATTCTTACCTCACACACCTCCATTCAATGACTTCTCACACCTGCGTTCTCTGACTTCACACACCTGTAGTCTGTGACTTCACCCACCTCCATTCTATGACTTCAAACAGCTCAATTCTGTGACTTCAGCGACCTCCATTCTGTGACTTCACACACCTTCATTGTCCTGACTTCACAAACCTCCATTCTATGACTTCACACACCTCCATACTGTGAATTCACTCACCTTCATTCTGTGACTTCACACACCTCCATTCTGACTTCACAAACCTCCATTCTATGACTTCACACACCTCCATTCTCTGAGTTCACACACCTCTATTTTGACTTCATACACCTCCATTCTATCACTTCACACACCTGCATTCTATGACTTCACCCACCTCCATTCTGTGACTTCACATACCTCCATTCTGTGACTTCACACACCTCCATTCTGTGACTTCACACACCTCCATTCTATGAATTCACACAATTCCATTCTATGACTTCACACAAATCCATTTTTGACTTCACACACCTCAATTCTTATTTCACACACCTCCATTCTATGACTCCACACACCTCCATTCTATGACTTCGCACACCTCCATTCTATGACTTTACACACCTCCATTTTATGACTTCGCACACCTCCATTCTGACTTCACACACCTCCATTCTGTAACTTCACAACTCCAATCTATGACTTCACACCCCTCCTTTCTCACTTCACGAACCTCCATTCTATGGCTTCACACACCTCCATTCTATGAATTCACAACAATTCCATTCTATGACTTCACACACCTCCATTCTATGACTTCACACACCTCCATTCCATGACTTCACACACCTCCATTCTGACTTCACACACCTCCATTCTATGACTTCACACGCCTCCATTCTTAGTCCACAAAATCCATTCTATGAATTCACACACAATCCATTCTGACTTCACACACCTCCATTCTGTGACTTCACACACCTCAACTCTGTGACTTCAAACACCTTCATTCTATGACTTCACACACCTCCATTCTATGACTTCACACACCTCCATTCTACCTTCACATACGTCCATTCTATGACTTCACACATCTCCATTCCGACTTCACACACCTCCATTGTGTGACTTCACACAACTACAATGTATGACTTCACACACATCCATTCTGTGACTTCACACACCTCCATTCTGTGACTTCATACACCTCAATTCTGTGACTTCACACCCCTCCATTCTGTGACTTCACACACCTCCATTCTGTGAGTTCACACACCTCCATTCTGTGACTTCACACATCTCCATTCTGTGACTTCACAAACCTCATTCTATGACTTCAAAAACGTCTATTCTGTGACTTCACAGACGTACATTGTGAATTCACACACCTCCATTCTTACCTCACACACCACCATTCTGTGACTTCACACACCTCCATTCTGTGATATCACACACCTCCATTCTATGACTTCACACAACTCCATTCTGTGACTTCACACACCTCCATTCTGTGACTACTCACACCTCCATTCTGTGATTTCACACAACTCCATTCTATGACTTCGCTCAACTCCATTCTATGACTTCGCACACCTCCATTCTGACTTCACACAACTCCATTCTATAACTTCACACACCTCCATTCTATGATTCACAACCTCCATTATATGACTTCGCACACTTCCATTCTCTGACTTCACACACCTCCATTCTATGACTTCGCTCACCTCCAATCTATGAATTCACACACCTCCATTCTATGACTTCACACAACCTCCATTCTGTGACTTCACACACCAGCATTTTGACTTCACACACCTCCATTCTATGACTTCACACACCTCCATTCTATGACTTCACACACAACCATTCTATGACTTCACACACCTCCATTCTGACTTCACACACCCCATCCTATGATTCACAACCTCCATTATATGACTTCGCACACTTCCATTCTATGACTTCACACACCTCCATTCTATGACTTCGCACACCTCCATTTTGACTTCACACACCTCCGTTCTGTGACTTCACACACCTCCATTCTATGACTTCGCACACCTCCATTCTCTCTTCACAAACCTCCATTCTATGACTTCACACATCTCCATTCTGGAACTTAACTCACCTCCATTCTATTACTTCACACACCTCCATTCTATGACTTCACACACCTCCATTCGGTCACTTCACACACCTCCATCTATGACTTCACACACCTCCATTCTCTGAGTTCACACACCTCTATTTTGACTTCACACACCTCCATTCTATCACTTCACACACCCTGCATTCTATGACTTCACCCACCTCCATTCTGTGACTTCACAAACCTCCATTCTATGACTTCACACACCTCCATTCTCTGAGTTCACACACCTCTATTTTGACTTCACACACCTCCATTCTATCACTTCACACACCTGCATTCTATGACTTCACCCACCTCCATTCTATGACTCCACACACCTCCATTCTATGACTTCGCACACCTCCATTCTATGACTTTACACACCTCCATTTTATGACTTCACACACCTCCATTCTGACTTCACACACCTCCATTCTGTAACTTCACAACTCCAATCTATGACTTCACACCCCTCCTTTCTCACTTCACGAACCTCCATTCTATGGCTTCACACACCTCCATTCTCTGACTTCACACACCTCCATTCTATGAATTCACACAATTCCATTCTATGACTTCACACACCTCCATTCTATGACTTCACACACCTCCATTCCATGACTTCACACACCTCCATTCTGACTTCACACACCTCCATTCTATGACTTCACACGCCTCCATTCTTAGTCCACAAAATCCATTCTATGAATTCACACACATCCATTCTGACTTCACACAGCTCCATTCTGTGACTTCACACACCTCAACTCTGTGACTTCAAACACCTTCATTCTATGACTTCACACACCTCCATTCTATGACTTCACACACCTCCATTCTACCTTCACATACGTCCATTCTATGACTTCACACATCTCCATTCCGACTTCACACACCTCCATTGTGTGATTCACACAACTACAATGTATGACTTCACACACATCCATTCTGTGACTTCACACACCTCCATTCTGTGACTTCATACACCTCAATTCTGTGACTTCACACCCCTCCATTCTGTGACTTCACACACCTCCATTCTGTGAGTTCACACACCTCCATTCTGTGACTTCACACATCTCCATTCTGTGACTTCACAAACCTCATTCTATGACTTCAAAAACGTCTATTCTGTGACTTCACAGACGTACATTGTGAATTCACACACCTCCATTCTTACCTCACACACCACCATTCTGTGACTTCACACACCTCCATTCTGTGATATCACACACCTCCATTCTATGACTTCACACAACTCCATTCTGTGACTTCACACACCTCCATTCTGTGACTACTCACACCTCCATTCTGTGATTTCACACATCTCCATTCTATGACTTCGCTCAACTCCATTCTATGACTTCGCACACCTCCATTCTGACTTCACACAACTCCATTCTATAACTTCACACACCTCCATTCTATGATTCACAACCTCCATTATATGACTTCGCACACTTCCATTCTCTGACTTCACACACCTCCATTCTATGACTTCGCTCACCTCCAATCTATGAATTCACACACCTCCATTCTATGACTTCACACACCTCCATTCTGTGACTTCACACACCAGCATTTTGACTTCACACACCTCCATTCTATGACTTCACACACCTCCATTCTGTGACTTCACACACAACCATTCTATGACTTCACACACCTCCATTCTGACTTCACACACCCCCATCCTATGATTCACAACCCTCCATTTATATGACTTCGCACACATCCATTCTATGACTTCACACACCTCCATTCTATGACTTCGCACACCTCCATTTTGACTTCACACACCTCCGTTCTGTGACTTCACACACCTCCATTCTATGACTTCGCACACCTCCATTCTCTCTTCACAAACCTCCATTCTATGACTTCACACATCTCCATTCTGGAACTTAACTCACCTCCATTCTATTACTTCACACACCTCCATTCTATGACTTCACACACCTCCATTCGGTCACTTCACACACCTCCATCTATGACTTCGCACACTTCCATTCTGCCTTCACACACCTCAATTCTTTAACTTCACACAACTCCATTCTATGACTTCACAGACCTCCATTCTCTCTTCACAAACCTCCATTCTGTGACTTCACACACCTCCATTCTGTGACTTCACACACCTCCATTCTGTGAATTCACACAATTCCATTCTATGACTTCACACACCTCCATTCGGTGACTTCACACACCTCCATTCTGTGACTTCACACACCTCCATTCTGAGACTTCACACACCACCATTCTATGACTTACACAGCTCCCTTCTTTCTTCACACACCTCCATTCTATGACTTCACACACCTCCATTCTATGGCTTCACACACCTCCATTATGTGAATTCACACACGTCTATTCTGACTTCACAAACCTCCAATCGTACCGCACACACCCTCCATTCTATGACTTCACACACCTCCATTCTGTGACTTCACACAAATGCATTCTATGACTTCACTCACCTCCATTCTGTGACTTCACACACCTCCATTCTGTGACTTCACACACCTCCATTGTGTGCCTTCACACACCTCCATTCTATGAATTCACACAATTTCATTCTATGACTTCACACAAATCCATTCTGTGACTTCACACACCTCCATTCTGTGACTTCACACACGTCCATTCTGTGACTTGACACACCTCCATTCTGTGACTTGACACACCTCCATTCTGTGACTTCACACACCTCCATTCTGTGACTTCACACACCTCCATTCTTGACTTTAGACTACACAAACGTCCATTCTGTGACTTCACACACCTCCATTCTGTGACTTGACACACCTCCATTCTGTGACTTCACACACCTCCATTCTGTGACTTGACACACCTCCATTCTGTGACTTCACACACCTCCATTCTATGACTTCACAGACCTCTATTCTGTGAATTCAAAGACGTACATTGTGACTTCACACACCTCCATTCTTACCTCACACACCTCCATTCTGGGACTTCACACACCTCCATTCTATGACTTCACACACCTCCATTCTAGGACTTCACACACCTCCATTCTGTAATTTCACACACCTCCATTCTATGACTTCACACACCTCCATTTTGACTATACACACCTCCATTCTGACTTCACACACCTCCATTCTATGACTTCACACACCACTGTTCTCTGACTTCACACCTCCAATCTGTGACTTATCACACTTCCATTCTATGACTTCACACACCTCCATTCTGACTTCACACACGTCCATTCTATGACTTCTCACACATCCATTCTGACTTCACACACCTCCATTCTGTGACTTCATACACCTCCATTCTGTGAATTTACACACCTCCATTCTGTGACTTCACACATCTCCATTCTGTGACTTCACAAACCTCCATTCTATGACTTCAAAAACGTCTATTCTGTGACTTCACAGACGTACATTGTGAATTCACACACCTCCATTCTTACCTCACACACCTCCATTCTGTGACATCACACACCTCCATTCTGTGAGTTCACAGATCTCCATTTTGACTTCACACAACTCCATTTCTTACCTCACACACCTCCATTCAATGACTTCTCACACCTGCGTTCTCTGACGTCACACACCTGTAGTCTGTGACTTCACCCACCTCCATTCTATGACTTCAAACAGCTCAATTCTGTGACTTCAGCGACCTCCATTCTGTGACTTCACACACCTTCATTGTCTGACTTCACAAACCTCCATTCTATGACTTCACACACCTCCATACTGTGAATTCAATCACCTTCATTCTGTGACTTCACACACCTCCATTCTGACTTCACAAACCTCATTCTATGACTTCACACACCTCCATTCTCTGAGTTCACACACCTCTATTTTGACTTCACACACCTCCATCTGTCACTTCACACACCTGCATTCTATGACTTCACCCACCTCCATTCTGTGACTTCACATACCTCCATTCTGTGACTTCACACACCTCCATTCTGTGACTTCACACACCTCCATTCTATGAATTCACACACCTCCATTCTGTGACTTCACACACCTCCATTCTATGACTTCATACACCTCTATCCTGTGACTTCACACAACTCCATTCTGTGACTTCACACAGCTCCGTTCTGTGACTTCACACACCTCCATTCTGACGTCGCACACCTCCATTCTATGACTACACACACCTCCATTCTATGACTTCGCACACCTCCATTCTATGACTTTACACACCTCCATTTTATGACTTCGCACACCTCCATTCTGACTTCACACACCTCCATTCTGTAACTTCACAACTCCAATCTATGACTTCACACCCCTCCTTTCTCACTTCACGAACCTCCATTCTATGGCTTCACACACCTCCATTCTCTGACTTCACACACCTCCATCTATGAATTCACACAATTCCATTCTATGACTTCACACACCTCCATTCTATGACTTCACACACCTCCATTCCATGACTTCACACACCTCCATTCTGACTTCACACACCTCCATTCTATGACTTCACACGCCTCCATTTTTAGTCCACAAAATCCATTCTATGAATTCCACACACATCCATTCTGACTTCACACACCTCCATTCTATGATTTCACACACCTCCATTCTGTGACTACACACCTCCATTCTGTGACTTCACACAGCACCATTCTATGACTTCACACACCTCCATTCTGACTTCACACACCTCCATTCTATGACTTCACACACCTCAATTCTTACTCGACAAACATCCATTCTATGAATTCACACACATCCATTCTGACTTCACACACTCCATTCTGACTTCACACACCTCCATTCTATGACTTGAAACACCTACATTCTATGATTTCACACACCTCCATTCTATGACTTCACACACCTCCATTCTGACTTCACACACCTCCATTCTCTGACTTCACACACCTCCATTCTATGACTTTAAACACCTCCATCGCTGACTTCACATACCTCCACTGTATGATTCACACACCTCCATTATATGACTTCACACACCTCTATTCTGTGACTTCACACACCTCCATTCTGTGCCTTCACATACCTCCATTCTGTGACTTCACACACCTCCATTCTCTGACTTCACACACCTCCATTCTATGACTTTAAACACCTCCATCGCTGACTTCACATACCTCCACTGTATGATTCACACACCTCCATTATATGACTTCACACACCTCCATTCTGTGACTTCACACACCTCCATTCTATCACTTCACACACCTCCATTCTGTGACTTCACACACCTCAACTATTTGACTTCACACCCTCATTCTATGACTTCACACACTTCCATTCTGTGACTTCACTCACCTCCAATCTATGAATTCACACACCTCCATTCTATGACTTCACACACCTCCATTCTGTGACTTCACACACCAGCATTTTGACTTCACACACCTCCATTCTTACCTCACCCAACTCCATTCTGTGACTTCACACACATCCATTCTGTGACTTTACACACCTCCATTCTGACTTCACACACCTCCATTCTTTGACTTCACACGCCTCCATTCTTACTCCACAAACATCCATTCTATGAATTCACACACATCCATTCTGAATTCACACACCTCCATTCTATGATTTCACACACCTCCATTCTGTGACTTCACACACCTCCATTCTGACTTCACACACCTCCATTCTATGACTTCACACACCTCCATTTTTACTCCACAAACATCCATTCTATGAATTCACACACCTCCATTCTGACTTCACACACCTCCATTCTGACTACACACACCTCCATTCTATGACTTCAAACACCTCCATTCTATGATTTCACACACCTCCATTCTGTGACTTCACACACCTCCATTCTGTGACTTCACACACCACCATTCTATGGCTTCACACACCTCCATTCTGACTTCACACACCTCCATTTTATGACTTCACACACCTCCATTCTATGACTTCACACACCTCCATTGTATGACTTCCCAAAACTTCATTCTAACTTCACACACCTCCATTCTGTAACTTCACATACCACCATTGTGACTTCACACACCTCCATTCTGTGACTTCACACACCTCCATTCTATCACTTCACACATCTCCGTTCGGACTTCACACCTCCATTCTGTGACTACACACACCTCCATTCTATGACTTCACTAACCTCCAATCTGTGACTTCACACACCTCCATTCTGTGCCTTCACATACCTCCATTCTGTGACTTTACACACCTCCATTTTGAATTTCACACACCTCCATTTTGTGACTTCACACACCTCCATTCTGTGACTTCACACACCTCCATTCTATGACTTCACACACCTCCATTCTGTGACTTCACAAACCTCAACTATTTGACTTCACACACCTTCATTCTATGACTTCACACACCTCCATTCTGTAACTTCACACAACTCCAATCTATGACTTCACACCCCTCCTTTCTCTCTTCACGAACCTCCATTCTGTGACTTCACACACCTCCATTCTCTGACTTCACACACCTCAACTCTGTGACTTCACAAACCTTCATTCTATCACTTCACACACCTCCATTCTGTGACTTTACACACGTCCATTCTGTAACTTTACACACCTCCATTCTGTGACTTCACACCCCTCCATTCTGTGACTTCACACACCTCCATTCTGTGAGTTCACACACCTCCATTCTGTGACTTCACACATCTCCGTTCTGTGACTTCACAAAACCTCATTCTATGACTTCAAAAACGTCTATTCTGTGACTTCACAGAGGTACATTGTGAATTCACACACCTCCATTCTTACCTCACACACCTCCATTCTGTGACTTCACACACCTCCATTCTGTGATATCACACACCTCCATTCTATGACTTTACACATCTCCATTCTGACTTCACACACCTCCATTCTATGACTTCACACACCACTGTTCTCTGGTTTCACACCTCCAAATTGTGACTTCTCACACCTCCATTCTATGACTTCACACACCTCCATTCTGCCTTCACATACGTCCTTTCTATGACTTCACACATCTCCATTTCGACTTCACACACCTCCATTGTGTGACTTCACACAACTACAATCTATGACTTCACACACATCCACTCTGTGATTTCACAGACCTGCATTTTGACGGCACACAACTCCATTCTTACCTCACACACCCCCATTTTATGACTTTACACACCTCCATTATTTGACTTCACACACCTCCATTCTATGACTTCACACACCTCCATTTTGTGATTTCACACACCTCCTTCTATGACTTCACACAACTCCATTCTATGACTTCACACACCTCCATTCTGTGACTACTCACACCTCCATTCTGTGATTTCACACATCTCCATTCTATGACTTCACTCAACTCCATTCTATGACTTCGCACACCTCCATTCTGACTTCACACAACTCCATTCTATGACTTCACACACCTCCATTCTATGACTTCACACACCTCCATTCTGTGACTTCACTCACCTCCAATCTATGAATTCACACACCTCCATTCTATGACTTCACACACTCCATTCTGTGACTTCACACACCAGCATTTTGACTTCACACACCTCCATTCTTACTTCACCCAACTCCATTCTATGACTTCACACACATCCATTCTGTGACTTCACACACCTCCATTCTGACTTCACACACCTCCATTCTTTGACTTCACACGCCTCCATTCTTACTCCACAAACATCCATTCTATGAATTCACACACATCCATTCTGAATTCACACACCTCCATTCTATGATTTCACACACCTCCATTCTGTGACTTCACACACCTCCATTCTGTGACTTCACACACCTCCATTCTGTGACATCACACACCACCATTCTGTGACTTCACACACCTCCATTCTGACGTCACACACCTCCATTCTATGACTTCACACACCTCCATTCTTACTCCACAAACATCCATTCTATGAATTCACACATATCCATTCTGACTTCACACACCTCCATTCTGACTACACACACCTCCATTCTATGACTTCAAACACCTCCATTCTATGATTTCACACACCTCCATTCTGTGACTTCACACACCTCCATTCTGTGACTTCACACACCACCATTCTATGGCTTCACACACCTCCATTCTGACATCACACACCTCCATTTTATGACTTCACACACCTCCATTCTATGACTTCACACACCTCCATTGTATGACTTGCCAAAACTTCATTCTGACTTCACACACCTCCATTCTGTAACTTCACATACCACCATTGTGACTTCACACACCTCCAGTCTGTGACTTCACACACCTCCATTCTATCACTTCACACATCTCCGTTCGGACTTCACACCTCCATTCTGTGACTACACACACCTCCATTCTATGACTTCACTAACCTCCAATCTGTGACTTCACACACCTCCATTCTGTGCCTTCACATACCTCCATTCTGTGACTTTACACACCTCCATTTCGAATTTCACACACCTCCATTTTGTGACTTCACACACCTCCATTCTGTGACTTCACACACCTCCATTCTATGACTTCACACACCTCCATTCTGTGACTTCACACAAATCCATTCTATGACTTCACACACCTCAATTCTTATTTCACACACCTCTATTCTATGACTTCACACACCTCCATTCTATGACTTCGCACACCTCCATTTTATGACTTCACACACCTCCATTTTATGACTTCGCACACCTCCATTCTGACCTCACAAACCTCCATTCTGTAACTTCACACAACTCCAATCTATGACTTCACACCCCTCCCTTTCTCTCTTCACGAACCTCCATTCTGTGACTTCAGACACCTCCATTCTCTGACTTCACACACCTCAACTCTGTGACTTCACACACCCTCATTCTATCACTTCACATACCTCCATTCTGTGACTTTACACACGTCCATTCTGTAACTTTACACACCTCCATTCTGTGACTTCACACCCCTCCATTCTGTGACTTCACACACCTCCATTCTGTGAGTTCACACACCTCCATTCTGTGACTTCACACATCTCCATTCTGCGACTTCACAAACCTCATTCTATGACTTCAAAAACGTCTATTCTGTGACTTCACAGACGTACATTGTGAAATTCACACACCTCCATTCTTACCTCACACACCTCCATTCTGTGACTTCACACACCTCCATTCTGTGATATCACACACCTCCATTCTATGACTTCACACAACTCCATTCTGTGACTTCACACACCTCCATTCTATGACTTTACACATCTCCATTCTGACTTCACACACCTCCATTCTATGACGTCACACACCACTGTTCTCTGGTTTCACACCTCCAAATTGTGACTTCTCACACCTCCATTCTATGACTTCACACACCTCCATTCTGCCTTCACATACGTCCTTTCTATGACTTCACACATCTCCATTCCGACTTCACACACCTCCATTGTGTGACTTCACACAACTACAATCTATGACTTCACACACATCCATTCTGTGACTTCACAGACCTGCATTTTGACGGCACACAACTCCATTCTTACCTCACACACCCCCATTTTATGACTTCACACACCCTCAATTATTTGACTTCACACACCTCCATTCTATGACTTCACACACCTCCATTTTGTGATTTCACACACCTCCATTCTATGACTTCACACAACTCCATTCTATGACTTCACACACCTCCATTCTGTGACTACTCACACCTCCATTCTGTGATTTCACACATCTCCATTCTATGACTTCACTCAACTCCATTCTATGACTTCGCACACCTCCATTCTGACTTCACACAACTCCATTCTATGACTTCACACACCTCCATTCTATGACTTCACACACCTCCATTCTGTGACTTCACTCACCTCCAATCTATGAATTCACACACCTCCATTCTATGCCTTCACACACCTCCATTCTGTGACTTCACACACCAGCATTTTGACTTCACACACTTCCATTCTTACCTCACTCACCTCCATTCTATGACTTCACACACATCCATTCTGTGACTTCACACACCTCCATTCTGACTTCACACACCTCCATTCTTTGACTTCACACGCCTCCATTCTTACTCCACAAACATCCATTCTATGAATTCACACACATCCATTCTGAATTCACACACCTCCATTCTATGATTTCACACACCATCCATTCTGTGACTTCACACACCTCCATTCTGTGACTTCACACACCACCATTCTATGACTTCACACACCTCCATTA
>NW_028327752.1:65000-70000 GCF_031878675.1 Megascapheus bottae | reverse complement strand
TAACCCTACCCCTATCCGTAACAATAAACCTAACCCTTACGCTAACCCTAACCCGAAACCTAAAACTAAACTTAACCCTAACCCAAACCCTTACCCCTAACCATAACACCTAACCCTTACCTTTACCCTAACGCTAACCCTTACCCTTACCCTTACCCTTACCCTAAACCTAACCCTAACCCTAACCCTAACCCTAATCCTTACACTTACTCTAACCCTAACCCTAACTTTAATGCTAACCCTAACCCTAACAGTAACCCTTACACTAACCCTAACACTAATGCCTGCCCTACCCTAACCCAAACCCTAACCCTTGCCCTTACCCTAACCCAAAACCTAAACTTAAGGATAACTTCTACCCCTAACCCTAACCCTAAACCTTACACTAAACCTAACCTAAACCCAATCCTTACCCTAACCCTAACCCTAACCTTAACCTAACCCTTACCCTAACCCTTACCCTTTCCTTAAACCTAAACCTAACCCTAATCCTAACATTAACCCTAACACTAACCCTAACCCTAACCTAAACATACCCTCACCCTAAACCTAACAACAACCCTAAACCTAACCCTAACCCTAACTCTAACCTAACTCTAACCCTTACCCTAACCCTAACCCCTAAACCCTACATTTACAACAACCCTAACCCTAACCCTAACCCTAACACTTACCCTAACCCTAAACCTAAGCCTAAACCTAACCTTAACCCTAACCCTAACCCTAACCTTAACCCTAACTCTAACTCTAACCCTAACCTAACCTTTACCCTTACCCTAACCCTAACCCTAAACCTAATCCTAACCCTAACCCTAACCCTTACCCTAACCCTAAACCTAACCCTAACCCCTAACCCTAAACACTAACCCTAACCCTAACCCTAACCCTTACCCTAACCCCAACCCTAACCTTACCCTTACCCTAACCCTAATCCTAATCCTAACCCTAACCCCAACCTTAACACTAACTCTTACCCTTACCCTAACCCTAACCATAACCCTAACCTTCACCCTAACCCTAACCCTAACCCTAACCCTTACCCTTACCCTAACCCTACCCCTAACCCTAACCCTTACCCTTACCCTCATGCTAACCATTACCCTGAACCTAACCCTAACCCTTACCCTACCCTAACCCTAATCCTAACCCTAACCCTTACCCTTACCTTAAAACTATCCCTAACCCTTACCCTTACCCTTACCCTAACGTTCAACCTAACCTAACCCTAACCCTATCCCTAACACATAGCCTTACCCTAACCCTAACCCTAACCTAACCCTAACCCTAACCCTAAATCTAACCCTAACCATAACCCTAAACCTAACGCTTACCCTAACCCTAACCCTAACCCTAACCCTGAACCTAACACTAAACCTTACCCTTACCGTAACACTAACCCTAACCATAACCCCTACCCTGAACCTAAAACGCTTACCATAAAATACCCTAAACTAACACTTACCCTTAACCTAACCCTATCCCTAACTTAACCCCAACCCTAAACCTAACATTAACCCTAAATCTAAACCATACCCTTACCCTAAACCTAACCCTAACCCTAACCCTAACCCTAACCGTTACCCTAACTCTCACCTAACACTTACCCTTACCCTAATCCTAACCCTAAACCCAACCCTAACCCTAACCCTTACCCTAATCCTAACCCTAACCCTAAACATAATCCTAACCCTAACCCTAACCCTTACCCTTACCCTAAACCTAACCCTAAACCTAACCCTAACCGTAACCCTAACCCCTAAACCTTACCCTAACCCTATCCCTTACCCTTACCCTAACACTAACCCTAACCCTAACCCTAACCCTAACCCTTACCCTAACCCTAAACCTAACCCCTAACCATAACCCTAACCCTTACCCTAACCCTAAACCTAACCCTAACCATAACCCTAAACACTAACCCCTAACCCTAACCCTAACCCTTACCCTAACCCCAACCCTAACCTTACCCTTACCCTAACCCTAATCTAATCCTAACCCTAACCCAACCCAACCTAACACTAACTCTTACCCTTACCCTAACCTAACCATAACCCTAACCTTCACCCTAACCCTAACCCTAACCCTAACCCTAACCCTAACCCTTACCCTAACCCTAACCCTAACCCTAACCCTTACCCTTTCCCAAACCCTAAACCTAACACTAAACCTAACTCTAAAAGTTACCCTTACACTAAATCTAAACCTAACCAAAACCCTAACCCTAACCCTAACCCCTAAATCTAACCCTAACCCTAAACCTTACCCTAACCCTAACCCTAACCCTAAACCCTAATCCTAACCCTAAATCAAACCCTAACCCTTACCCTTACCCTAACACTAACCCTAACCTTACCTAAACCCTAACACTAACCATAACCCAAACCCTTACCCTTACCCGAAACCTAACCCGAAACCTACCCTAACCCTAACCCTAAACCTAAACCTTACTCTTACCCTAATCCTAAACCTAACCCTAATCTGTACCCTAACCCTAACCCTTACCTTACCCTAACTTAACACTAAACCTAACCCTAACTCTTACCCTTACCCTAAACCTAACCCTAATCCGAACCATTAAACTTACCCTAACACTAACCTTAACCCTAACCCTAACATTTACCATTACGCTAACCCTAACGCTAACCCTAAACTGAACCCTAACCCTAACCCTAACCCTAACCCTAACACTTACCCTTACGCTAACCCTAACCTAACCCTAAAACCTTATCCTTACCCTAACCCTAAGCCTAACCCTGATCCTAACCTTAACCCTAACCCTAACCCCTAACCATAACCCTAACCCTAACCTAATACTAACCGTAACCCTGACTCTAACCCTAATCCTTACTCTAACCCTAACCTAACCTAACCCTAACCCTAACCCTTACACTTACCCTAACCCTAACACTAATCCTAACCCTAAAGCTAACCCTAACGCTAACGCTAATCCTTACTCTTACCCTAACCCTAACCCTAAATCTAACCCTAACCCTAGTCCTAACCCTTACCCTAACCCTTACCCTTTCCCCAACCCTAACCCTAATCCTAACCCTAACCCGAATCCTAACCCTAACCCTAACCCTAACCATAACCGGTAACCATAACCCTAACCCCTAACCCTAACCATAACCCTAACCCTTACCCTTACCCTAACCCTAACCCTAACCGTAACAATAACCCTTACCCTAACCCTAACCCTAACCCAAACCCTTACCCTTACCCTAACCATAATCCTAACCCTAACTCTAACCCTAACACTTACCCTTTCCCTAACCCTAACCCTAACTTTCACCCAAACCCTAACCTTCACTCTAACCCTAAACCTAAACCTAACCCTTACCCTTACCCTAACCCTAACCTTAACCCTTACCCTTACCCTAACGCTAACCCTTACCCTGAACATAACCCTAAAACTTACCCTACCCTAACTCTAACCCTAACCCTAACCCTTACCCTTACCTTAACCCTAACCCTAACCCATACCCTTACCCTTAACCTAACCCTAACCCTAACCCTAACCCTAACCCTAACACATACCCTTACCCTAACCCTATCCCTAACCCTAAACCTACCCATAACCCTAACCCTAACCCTTTCCCTAACTCTAACCCTAACCCTAACCCTTACCCTTACCCTAACCCTAATCCTAACCTTAACCCCAACCCTAAACCTAACCCAACCCTAACCCTAACCCTTACCCTTACCCTAACTCTAACCCTACACCTAACCCTAAATCTAACCCTTACCCTAACCTAACCCTAACCCTTACCCTTACCCTAATCCTAACCCTAACCCCAACCCTAACCCTAACCCATACCCTAAACCTAAACCCTGACCTAACCCTAACACTTACCCTTATCCTAACCCTAAACCTAACCTTAACCCTAACCCTAATACTAACCCTAACCCTACCTTACCTTAACCCTAACCCTAACCCTAACGTTAACCCCTAAACCTAACCCTAACCCTAACCCCTAAACCGAACCCTAACCCTTACACTTACCCTAACCCTAAACCTAACCCTAACACCTAAACCTAACCCCAACCCTAACCTAACCCTAACTCTAACCCTTACCCTTACCCTAACGCTAACCCTAAACCTAACCCTAACCCTAACCCTAACCCTTACCCTAACCGTAACCCTAACTCCAACCCTAAACCTAACCCTAACCTAACCCTAACCCTAACCCTAACCCTTACCCTAACCCTAACACTTACCCTAACCCTAACCCTAACTCTAACCTTAACCCTAACCCTTACCCTTACCCTAACCCTAACCCTAACCCTAACTCTAACCCTAAACCTATCCCTAACCCAAACCCTAACCCTAACGATAACCTTTATCTTAACCCTAGCCCTATCCCTAACCCTAACCCTAACCCCTAACCCTAACCATAACCCTAACCCTAACCCTTACCCTTACTCCTAACCATAACCCTAACTTAACCTTAACCCTAACACTAACCCTAACACTAAATCTTACCCTAACCCTATCAATAAACCTAAACCTTACCCTTACCCTAACCCTAAACCTAACCCGAACCCTAACCCTAACCCTTACCCTTATCCTGACCATAACCCTAACCCTAACCCTTACCCTAACCCTACCCTAACACTAATCCTCACCCTTACCCTTACCCTAACCCTAACCTTACTGCTAACCCTAACCCTAACCCTAACCCTTACCTTAACCCTAACCCTAACCCTAATTCTTACCCTAACCCTAACCCTAAACCTTACCCTTTCCCTAACCCTAAAGCTAACCCTAACCCTAACTCTAAACTTACCCTTAACCTAAAGCTAAACCTAACCCAAACCCTAACCCTAAGCATAAACATTATCTTAACCCTAGCCCTAGCCCTAACCCTAATCCTAACGCCTAACACTAACCCTAACCCTTAACCTTACCCTTAACCTAACCCTAACGCTTACCCTTACCCTAACCCTAACCCTAACCCTAATCCGAACCCTTACCCTTATCCTAACACTAACCCTAAACC
>NW_028327752.1:10000-62500 GCF_031878675.1 Megascapheus bottae | reverse complement strand
TATCCCTAACACTAACTGTAACCCTTACCCTTACCCTAAACCTAACCCTAAACCTAACCCTAAACCTAAACCTAACCCTAACCCTTACACTTAAGCTAACCCTAACCGCAAACCTAACCCTAACCCTAACCCTAACCCTAACTCCTAACGCTAACCCTAACCCTAACCCTAACAATAAACCTAACCTTACCCTAACCCAAACCCTTAACCTTACCATATCCTTAAACCTAACCCTAACCCTAACCCTAACCCTAACCCTTACCCTAACCCTAACCCTTAACCTAAACCTAACCCTAACCCCTGCCCTTACCATAAACCTAACCCTAACCCTAACCCTAACCCAAACCCTAACCCTTACACTTATCCTAACCCTAACCCTAACCCTAACCCTAAACCTAACCCTAAACCTAACCCTAAACCTTACACTTACCTAATCCTAACCCTAACCCTAATCCTAACCCCAACACTAACCTTAACCCTAACCCCTTACCCTAACCCTAATCCTAACCCTAACACTTACCCTTACCCTAAACCTAACACTAAATTTAATGCTAAACCTAAACCCTAATCCTAACCCTTACCCTAACCCTAACCCTAACCCTAACCCCTAACCTTAATGCTAAACCTAACCCTAACCCTAAACCTTACCCTTTCCCTAAGCCTAACCCAATCCTAACCCTTACCTTACCCTAACCCTAAACCTAACCCTAAACCTAAACCTAACCATAACTCTAACTCTAACCCTAACATTAACCCTTACCCTTACCATAACCCTAACACAAACCTAACCCTAAACCTAACCCTAACCCTAACCCTAACACCTAACCCTAACTCTAAACCTAAGCCCAACCCTAACCCTAACCCCTGACCCTAAACCTAACCCTGACCCTAAACCTTACCCTTACCCTAACACTAATCCTAACCTTAATGCTAACCCTAACCCTAACCCTAACCCTAACCAAATCCTAACCCCTACCTTGCCCTAACCCTATCCCTAACCCTAACCCTAACCCTAACCTTTACCCTAACCCTAACCCTAACCCTAACACTTACCCTAAACCTAACCCTAACCCAAACCCTAAACCTAACCCTAACCCTAACCTTAACCACTAACACCAACCCTAACCCTAACCCTAACCCTTACCCTTATCATAAACTCAAAACTAACCCTAACCCTAAACTAACACAAACCCTAACCCTTACCCTAACCTAACCCTATCCCTAACCCTAACCCCTAAACCTACCCCTAACACTAACTCTAATCCTTACCCCCTACCCTAACCCTAACCCTAACCTTACGCTAACCTAACCCTAACCTTTACCCTAACCCTAACCCTAAACCTAACCCTAACCCTAAACCTAACCCTTACCCTAACCCTAACCCTTACCCTAACCCTAACCCTAACCCTAAACCTAACCCTAACATTAAACCTAACCATAACCCTTACACTTACCCTAACCCTTACCGTTACACTAACCCTAACCCTAACCCTAAATCTAACCCTTACCACAACCCTAATCCTAACCCTAACCTTAACACTTACCCTAACCCTAACCCTAACCCTTACCCTAACCGGAACTCTAAACCTAAACGTAACCCAATACCAAACCCTTACTGTAAGCCTAACCTTACCCTAACCCTATCCCTAACCATAACCCTTACCCTTACCCTCATGCTAACCATTACCCTGAACCTAACCCTAACCCTTACCCTACCCTAAACCTAATCCTAACCCTAACCCTTACCCTTACCTTAAAACTATCCCTAACCCTTACCCTTACCCTACGTTCAACCTAACCCTAACCCTAACCCTATCCCTAACACATAGCCTTACCCTAAACCTAACCCTAACCCTAACCCTAACCCTAAATCTAACCCTAACCATAACCCTAAACCTAACGCTTACCCTAACCCTAACCCTAACCCTAACCCTGAACCTAACACTAAACTTACCCTTACCGTAACACTAACCCTAACCATAACCCCAACCCTGAACCTAAAACGCTTACCATAAAATACCCTAAACCTAACACTTACCATTACCCTAACCCTATCCCTAACCTTAACCCCAACCCTAAACCTAACATTAACCCTAAATCTAAACCATACCCTTACCCTAAACCTAACCCTACCCTAACCCTAACCCTAACCCTAACCCTAACCGTTACCCTACTCTCACCCTAACCCTTACCCTTACCCTAATCCTAACCCTAAACCCAACCCTAACCCTAACCCTTACCCTAATCCTAACCCTAACCCTAAACATAATCCTAACCCTAACCCTAACCCTTACCCTTACCTTAAACCTAACCCTAAACCTTACCCTAACCGTAACCCTAACCCCTAAACCTTACCCTAACCCTATCCCTTACCCTTTCCCTAACACTAACCCTAACCCTAACCCTAACCTTACCCTTACCCTAACCCTAATCCTAATCCTAACCCTAACCCCAACCTTAACACTAACTCTTACCCTTACCCTAACCCTAACCATAACCCTAAACTTCACCCTAACCCTAACCCTAACCCTAACCCTTACCCTTACCCTAACCCTACCCCTAAACCTAACCCTTACCCTTACCCTCATGCTAACCATTACCCTGAACCTAACCCTAACCCTTACCCTACCCTAACCCTAATCCTAACCCTAACCCTTACCCTTACCTTAAATCTATCCCTAACCCTTACCCTTACCCTTACCCTAACGTTCAACCTAACCCTAACCCTAACCCTATCCCTAACACATAGCCTTACCCTAACCCTAACCCTAACCCTAACCCTAACCCTAAATCTAACCCTAACCATAACCCTAAACCTAACGCTTACCCTAACCCTAACCTAACCCTAACCCTGAACCTAACACTAAACCTTACCCTTACCGTAACACTAACCCTAACCATAAACCCAACCCTGAACCTAAAACGCTTATCATAAAATACCCTAAACCTAACACTTACCCTTACCCTAACCCTATCCCTAACCTTAACCCAACCTAAACTTAACATTAACCCTTAACCTAAACCTAAACCTACATTAACCCTAAATCCTAAACCATACCTTCCCTACCTAACCCTAACCTAACCCTAACCCTAACCGTTACCCTAACTCTCACCCTAACCCTTACCCTTACCCTAATCCTAACCCTAAACCCAACCCTAACCCTAACCCTTACCCTAATCCTAACCCTAACCCTAAACATAATCCTAACCCTAACCCTAACCCTTACCCTAAACCTAACCCTAAACCTAACCCTAACCGTAACGACCCTAACCCCTAAACCTTACCCTAACCCTATCCCTTACCCTTACCCTAACACTAACCCTAACCTAACCCTAACCCTAACCCTTACCCTAACCCTAAACCTAACCCTAAACCTAATCCTTACCCTAACCCTAACCCTAACCCTTACCCTTTCCCAAACCCTAAACCTAACACTAAACCTAACTCTAAAAGTTACACTTACACTAAAGCTAAACCTAACCCTAACCCTAACCCTAACCCTAACCCTTACCCTACCCCTAACACTTACCCTAACCCTAACCCTAACTCTAACCTTAACCCTAACCCTTACCCTTACCCTAACCCTATCCATAACCCTAACTCTAACCCTAAACCTATCCCTAACCCAAACCCTAACCCTTATTCTTACCCTAACCCTAAACCTAAACCTAACCCTAACCCTAACCCTAACCTTTACCCTAACCCTAACCCTAACCCTTACCCTAACCCTAACCCTAACTCTAACCTTAACCCTAACCCTTACCCTTACCCTAACCCTAACCCTAACCCTAACTCTAACCCTAAACCTATCACTAACTACTAACCCTAACACTGACCCTTACTCTTGCCCTAACCCTAAACCTAAAACATAATCCTAACACTAACCCTAACCCTTTACCCTTACCCGTAACCCTAACCCTACGACCCTAACTCTAACCCTAAACCCGATCCCTAAACTATACCTAACCCTTACTCTTGCCCTAAACCCTAAACCTAACCCTAACCCTAAACCCTAAACCTAAACCCTAACCTTACCTCCCAACCCAAACACTAAGCATAATCCTAACCCTTACCCTAACCCTAATCCTAACCCTAACATTTACCCTTACCCTTACCCTAACCATAACCTAACCCTAACCCTAACCCTAACGCTAACAAGTACCCTAACCCTAACCTACCCTTACCCTAACCCTAACCCTTACCTTTACCTAACCCTAACCCTAACCTAACCTTAACACTAAACTTAACCCTAAACCTTACTCTTACCCTAAACCTAAACCTAACCTTAATGGTAACCCTAACCCTAACCCTATCCGTAACTCTTACCCTAACCCTAACCCTAACCCTTACCCTTTCCCTAACCCTAACCCTATCCCTAACAATAAACCTAACCCTTACGCTAACCCTAACCCTAAACCTAAAACTAAACTTAACCCTAACCCAAACCTTACCCTAACCATAACACCTAACCCTTACCTTTACCCTAACGCTAACCCTTACCCTTACCCTTACCCTAAACCTAACCCTAACCCTAACCCTAACCCTAACCCTAACCCTTACACTTACTCTAACCCTAACCCTAACTTTAATGCTAACCCTAACCCTAACAGTAACCCTTACACTAACCTCTAACACTAATGCCTGCCCTACCCTAACCCAAACCCTAACCCTTGCCCTTACCCTAACCCAAAACCTAAACTTAAGGATAACTCTACCCCTAACCCTAACCCTAAACTTACACTAACCCTAACCCTAAACCTAATCCTTTACCCTAACCCTAACCCTAACCTTAACCCTAACCCTTACCCTAACCCTTACCCTTTCCTTAAACCTAAACCTAACCCTAACCCTAACATTAACCCTAACACTAACCCTAACCCTAAACCTAAACCATACCCTCACCCTAAACCTGACAATAACCCTAAACCTAACCCTAACCCTAACTCTAACCCTAACCCCTAACCCTTACCCTAACCCTAACCCTAAACCCTACACTTACCACAACCCTAACCTCTAACCCTAACCCTAACACTTACCCTAAACACTAAACCTAAGCCCTAAACCAACCTTAACCCTAACCCTAACCCTAACCTTAACCCTAACTCTAACTCTAACCCTAACCCTAACCTTTACCCTTACCCTAACCCTAACCCTAAACCTAATCCTAACCCTAACCCTAACCCTTACCCTAACCCTAAACCTAACCCTAACCCTAACCCTAAACACTAACCCTAACCCTAACCCTAACCCTTACCCTAACCCCAACCCTAACCTTACCCTTACCCTAACCCTAATCCTAATCCTAACCCTAACCCCAACCTTAACACTAACTCTTACCTTACCCTAACCCTAACCAAACCCTAAACTTCACCCTAACACTAACCCTAACCCTAACCTTACCCTTACCCTAACCCTACCCCTAACCCATAACCCTTACCCTCATGCTAACCATTACCCTGAACCTAACCCTTACCCTACCCTACCTAACCCTAATCTAACCCTAACCCTTACCCTTACCTTAAACTATCCCTACCCTTACCCTTACCCTTACCCTAACGTTCACCTAACCCTAACCCTAACCCTATCCCTAACCATAGCCTTACCCTAACCCTAACCCTAACCCTAACCCTAACCCTAAATCTAACCCTAACCATAACCCTAAACCTAACGCTTACCCTAACCCTAACCCTAACCCTAACCCTGAACCTAACACTAAACCTTACCCTTACCGTAACACTAACCCTAACCATAACCCCAACCCTGAACCTAAAACGCTTACCATAAAATACCCTAAACCTAACACTTACCCTTACCCTAACCCTATCCCTAACCTTAACCCCAACCTAAACCTAACATTAACCCTAAATCTAAACCATACCCTTACCCTAAACCTAACCCTAACCCTAACCCTAACCCTAACCCTAACCGTTACCCTAACTCTCACCCTAACCCTTACCCTTACCCTAATCCTAACCCTAAACCCAACCCTAACCCTAACCCTTACCCTAATCCTAACCCTAACCCTAAACATAATCCTAACCCTAACCCTAACCCTTACCCTTACCCTAAACCTAACCCTAAACCTAACCCTAACCGTAACCCTAACCCCTAAACCTTACCCTAACCCTATCCCTTACCCTTACCCTAACACTAACCCTAACCCTAACCCTAACCCTAACCCTTACCCTAACGCTTAACCTAATCCTAAACCTAATCCTTACCCTAACCCTAACCCTAACCCTTACCCTTTCCAAACCCTAAACCTAACACTAAACCTAACTCTAAAAGTTACCCTCTACACTAAAGCTAAACCTAACCAAAACCCTAACCCTAACCCTAACCCCTAAATCTAACCCTAACCCTAAACTTACCCTAACCCTAACCCTAACCCTAAACCCTAATCCTAACCCTAAATCAAACCCTAACCCTTACCCTTACCCTAACCCTAACCCTAACCTTACCTAAACCCTAACACTAACCATAACCCAAACCCTTACCCTTACCCGGAAACCTAACCCGAAACCTAACCCTAACCCTAACCCTAAACCTAAACCTTACTCTTACCCTAATCCTAAACCTAACCCTAATCTGTACCCTAACCCTAACCCTTACCCTTACCCTAACTTAACCCTAAACCTAACCCTAATGCTTACCCTTACCCTAAACCTAACCCTAATCCGAACCATTAAACTTATCCTAACACTAACCTTAACCCTAACCCTAACACTTACCATTACGCTAACCCTAACGCTAACCCTAAACTGAACCCTAACCCTAACCCTAACCCTAACGCTAACACTTACCCTTACGCTAACCCTAACCTAACCCTAAAACTTATCCTTACCCTAACCCTAAGCCTAACCCTGATCCTAACCTTAAACCTAACCCTAACCCCTAACCATAACCCTAACCCTAACCCTAATACTAACCGTAACCCTGACTCTAACCCTAATCCTTACTCTAACCCTAACCCTAACCCTAACCCTAACCCTTACACTTACCCTAACCCTAACACTAATCCTAACCCTAATGCTAACCCTAACGCTAACGCTAATCCTTACTCTTACCCTAACCCTAACCTTAATCTAACCCTAACCCTAGTCCTAACCCTTACACCTAACCCTTAACCCTTTCCCCAACCCTAACCCTAATCCTAACCCTAACCCGAATCCTAACCCTAACACTAACCCTAACCATAACCCGTAACCATAACCCTAACCCTAACCATAACCCTAACCTTACCCTTTACCCTTACGCTAACCCTAACCCTAACCGTAACAATAACCCTTACCCTAACCCTAACCTAACCCAAACCCTTACCCTTACCCTAACCATAATCCTAACCCTAACTCTAACCCTAACACTTACCCTTCCCCTAACCCTAACCCTAACTTCACCCAAACCCTAAACCTTCACTCTAACCCTAAACCTAAACCCTAACCCTTACCCTTACCCGAACCCTAACCTTAACCCTTACCCTTACCCTAACGCTAACCCTTACCCTGAACATAACCCTAAAACTTACCCTAACCTAACTCTAACCCTAACCTTACCCTTACCCTAAACCTTAACCCTAACCCTAACCCATACCCTTACCCTTAACCAGACCCTAACCCTAACCCTAACCCTAACCCTAACACATACCCTTACCCCTAACCCTATCCCTAACCCTAAACCTACCCATAACCCTAACCCTAACCCTTACCCTTACTCTAACCCTAACCCTAACCCTTACCCTTACCCTAACCCTAATCCTAACCTTAACCCCAACCCTAAACCTAACCCAACCCTAACCCTAACCCTTACCCTTACCCTAACTCTAACCCTACACCTAACCCTAACCCTAACCCTTACCCTAACCTAACCCTAACCCTTACCCTTACCCTAATCCTAACCCTAACCCCAATCCTAACCCTAACCCATACCCTAAACCTAACCTGACCTAACCCTAACACTTACCCTTATCCTAACCCTAAACCTAACCTTAACCCTAACCCTAATACTAACCCTAACCCTACCCTTACCTTAACCCTAACCCTAACCCTAACGTTAACCCCTAACCCTAACCCTAACCTAACCCCTAAACCGAACCCTAACCCTTACACTTACCCTAACCCTAAACCTAACCCTAACACCTAAACCTAACCCCAACCCTAACCCTAACCCTAATACTAACCTTACCCTAACCCTAACACTTACCCTAACCCTAACCCTAACTCTAACCTTAACCCTAACCCTTACCCTTACCCTAACCCTAACCCTAACCCTAAATCTAACCCTAAACCTATCCCTAACCCAAACCCTAACCCTTATTCTTACCCTAACCCTAAACCTAAACCTAATCCTAACCCTAACCCTAACCCTTTACCCTAACCCTAACCCTTACCCTAACCCTAACCTAACTCTTACCTTAACCCTAACCCTTACCCTTACCCTAACCCTAACCCTAACCCTAACTCTAACCCTAAACCTATCCCTAACCCCTAACCCTGACCCTACTCTTGCCCTAACCCTAAACCTAAACCTAATCCTAACACTAACCCTAACACTTACCTTTACCCTAACCCTAACCCTAACCCCTAACTCTAACCCTAAACCTATCCCTAAACCTATACCTAAGCCTTACTCTTGCCCTAACCCTAAACCTAACCCTAATCCTAACCCTAAACCTAAACCTAACCCTAACCTTAACCCTAACCCTAACACTAACCATAATCCTAACCCTTACCCTAACCCTAACCCTAACCCTAACACTTACCCTTACCCTTACCCTAACCCTAAACCTAACCCTAACCCTAACCATAACGCTAACAAGTACCCTAACCCTAACCTAACCCTTACCCTAACCCTAACCCTTACCATTACCCTAACCCTAACCCTAACCTAACCTTAACACTAAACCTAACCCTAAACCTTACTCTTACCCTAAACCTAAACCTAACCTTAATGGTAACCCTAACCCTAACCCTATCCGTAACTCTTACCCTAACCCTAAACCTAACCCTTACCCTTTCCCTAACCCTAACCCTATCCCTAACCATAAACCTAACCCTTACGCTAACCCTAACCCTAAACCTAAAACTAAACTTAACCCTAACCCAAACCCTTACCCTAACCATAACACCTAACCCTTACCTTTACCCTAATGCTAACCCTTACCCTTACCCTTACCCTAAACCTAACCATAACCCTAACCCTAACCCTAACCCTTACACTTACTCTAACCCTAACCCTAACTTTAATGCTAACCCTAAACCTAACAGTAACCCTTACACTAACCCTAACACTAATGTTTGCCCTACCCTATCCCTAAACCTAACCCTTGCCCTTACCCTAACCCAAAACCTAAACTTAAGGATAACTCTACCCCTAACCCTAACCCTAAACTTACACTAATCCTAACCCTAAACCTAATCCTTACCCTAACCCTAACCCTAACCTTAACCCTAACCCTTACCCTAACCCTTACCCTTTCCTTAACCCTAAACCTAACCCTAACCCTAACATTAACCCTAACACTAACCCTAACCCTAAACCTAAACCATACCCTCACCCTAAACCTAACAATAACCCTAAACCTAACCCTAACCCTAAATCTAACCCTAACCCCTAACCCTAACCCTAACCCTAACCCTAAACCCTACCCTTACCCCAACCCTAAACCTAACCCTAACCCTAACACTTACCCTAACCCTAAACCTAAGCCTAAACCTAACCTTAACCATAACCCTAACCCTAACCTTATCCCTAACCCTAACTCTAAACCTAACCCTAACCTTTACACTTACCCTAACCCTAACCTAAACCTAACCCTAACCATAACCCTAACCCTTACCCTAACCCTAAACCTAACCCTAACCCAAACCCTAAGCACTAACCCTAACCCTAACCCTAACCCTTACCCTAACCCCAACCCTAACCTTACCCTTACCCTAACCCTAATCCTAATCCTAACCCTAACCCCAACCTTAACACTAACTCTTACCCTTACCCTAACCCTAACCATAACCCTAACCTTCACTTAACCCTAACCCTAACCCTAACCCTTACCCTTACCCTAACCCTACCCCTAACCCTAACCCTTACCCTTACCCTCATGCTAACCATTACCCTGAACCTAACCCTAACCCTTTCCCTACCCTAACCCTAATCCTAACCCTAAACCTTACCCTTACCTTAAACCTATCCCTAACCCTTACCCTTACCCTTACCCTAACGTTCAACCTAACTCTAACCCTAACCCTATCCCTAACACATAGCCTTACCCTAACCCTAACCCTAACCCTAAACCTAACATTAACCAAACCCTAAACCTAACGCTTACCCTAACCCTAACCCTAACCCTAACCCTGAACCTAACACTAAACCTTACCCTTACCGTAACACTAACCCTAACCATAACCCCAACCCTAAACCTAAAACGCTTACCATAAAATACCCTAAACCTAACCCTTACCCTTACCCTAACCCTATCCCTAACCTTAAACCCAACCCTAAACCTAAAATTAACCCTAAATCTAAACCATACCCTTACCCTAAACCTAACCCTAACCCTAACCCTAACCCTAACCTTTACCCTAACTCTCACCCTAACCCTTACCCTTACCCTAATCCTAACCCTAAACCCAACCCTAACCCTAACCCTTACCCTAATCCTAACCCTAACCCTAAACATAATCCTAACCCTAACCCTAACCCTTACCCTTACCCTAAACCTAACCCTAACCGTAACCCTAACCCCTAAACCTTACCCTAACCCTATCCCTTACCCTTACCCTAACACTAACCCTAACGCTAACCCTAACCCTAACCCTAACCCTTACCCTAACCCTAACCCTAACCCTAAACCTAATCCTTACCCTAACCCTAACCCTAACCCTTACCCTTTCCCAAAACCTAAACCTAACGCTAAACCTAACTCTAAAAGTTACCCTTACACTAAAGCTAAACCTAACCCAAACCCTAACCCTAACCCTAACCCCTAAATCTAACCCTAACCCTAAACCTTACCCTAACCCTAACCCTAACCATAAACCTAAACCAAACCCTAAACCTTACCCTTACCCTAACCCTAACCCTAACCTTACCCAAACCCTAGCACTACCCATAACCCAAACCCTTACCCTTACCCTAAACCTAACCCAAAACCTAACCCTAACCCTAACCCTAAACCTAAACCTTACTCTTACCCTAATCCTAAACCTAACCCTAATCTGTACCATAACCCTAACCCTCACCCTTACCCTAACTTAACCCTAAACCTAACCCTAACGCTTACCCTTACCCTAACCCTAACCCTAACCCTAACCCGAACCATTAAACTTATCCTAACACTAACCTTAACCCTAACCCTAACACTTACCATTACACTAACCCTAACGCTAACCCTAAACTGAACCCTAACCCTAACCCTAACCCTAACCCTAACACTTACCCTTACGTTAACCCTAACCTAACCCTAAAACTTATCCTTACCCTAACCCTAAGCCTAACCCTGATCCTAACCCTAACAGTAACCCTAACCCCTAACCATAACCCTAACCCTAACCCCAACTCTAACCCTAATCCTTAATCTAACCCTAACCCTAACCCTAACCGTTAGCCTAAACCTAATCCTAATCCTAACCCTAACCGTAACCCTTACTCTAACCCTGACCCTAACCCTAAACCCTAACCCTAACCCTAACCCTAACTCTAACCCTTACCCTTACCATAACCCTAACCCTAACCCTAACCCTAAACCTTACCCTAACCCTACCCTAACCCTAACCCCTAACCCTAAACATAACCCTAACCCTTAACCTTACCCTAACCCTAAACCTAACCCTAACCATAACCCTAGCCCTAACCCTAAACCTAACCTTAACCCTAACCCTAAACCTTGCCCTTACCCTTACCCCAACCCTAACCCTAACCCTAACCCCAATCCTAACCCAAACCTAAACCTTACCCTAACCCTAACACTTACACTAAACCTAACCCCTAACCCTAACCCTAACCCTAACCCTAATCTAACCCTTACCCTTACCCTAGCCCTATCCCTAACCCTAACCCTTACCCAAACCCTACCCCTAAACCTGTCCCTTACTCTAACCCTAACCGTAACCTTAACCCCAAACCTAAACCTAACTCTAACCCTTAAACTTACCCTAACCCTAACACTAACCCTAACCCTAAACCTTACCCTAACCCTAACCCTAACCATTACACTAAACCTAACACTAACCCTAAAACCTAACACTAACCCTTACCCTAACCCTAACACTAACCACTAACACTAACCCTAACCCTAACTCTAATCTAACCCTAACCGTAAACCTAACCCTAAGCCTTACCCTTACCCTAATCCTAACCCTAAAACTAACCCTAACACTAACCCCTAACCCTAACCCTTGCCCTAACCCTAACCTTAACCCCTAACACTAACCCTAACGCTAACCCTAATCTAACCCTAACCCTAACCCTAACTCTAACCGTTACCCTTACCCTAACCCTAACCCTAACCCTAACCCATACCCTAACCCTAACCCTAACCTTAATGCTAACCCAAACCCTAACCCTAACCCGGACCCTTTCCCTAAGCTTAACCCAATCCTAACCCTAACCTTACCCTAACCCTACCCCTAACCCTAAACCTAACCATAACCATAACTCTAAATCTAATCCTAACCCTAAGCCTTACCCTTACCCTAAGCCTAACCATAAAACTAACCCTAAACCTAACCCTAACCCTTACCCTTACCCTAACCATAACTCTAAACGTAACCCCAACCCTAACCCTAACCCTCACCCCTGACCATAACCCTAACCCTGGCCCTAACCCTTACCCTTACCCTAACACTAACCCTAACCTTAACGCCAACCCTAACCCTAAACCAAACCCTAACCCTTACCCTAACCCTAACCCTAACCCTAACCTTTACCCTAACCCTAACCCTAAACCTAACACTTACCCTAACCCTAACCCTAACCCAAACCCTAAATCTACCCCTAACCCTAAACCTAACCCTAACCTTTACATTTATCATAACCTCAAATCTAACCCTAACCCTAAACCTAACACTTACACTTATCCTACCCCTACCCCTAACCCTAACCCTAAACCTAACCCTAACCCTAACCCTAAACCTCACCCTTACCCTTACCCTAACCCTAACCCAAACCCTAAACCTAACACTTACCTTACCCTAACCTGACCCAAACCCTAACCCTTACCCTAACCCTAACACTATCCCTAACCTTAACCCCTAACCCTACCCCGAACCCTAACTCTAATCCTTAACCCCTAACCTAAACCTAACCCTAACCCTAACCATTACCCTAACCCTAACCCTAAACCTAACCCTAACCGTAAAACTAACCCTTACCCTAAACCTAATCCTAACCCTAACCCTAACCCTAACCCCTAACCCTTACCCTAACCCTAACCCTAACCCTAACACTTTCCCTTACCCTAACCCTAACCCTAACCTTAAACCTAACCCTAATATTAACCTTAACCCTAACCCTTACCCTTACCCTAACCTAACCATAACCCTAACCCTAACAATTACCCTTACACTAACCCTAACTCTACCCCTAACCCTAACCCTTACCCTAACCCTAACCCTAACTCTAACCCTTCACCCTACCCTAATCCTAACCCTAAATTTAGCCCTTACCCTAAACCTAACCCTTACCCTAACCATAACCCTAACCGTAACCCTAACCCTAAACCTATCCCTAAACCTAAACCTAACCCTACACCTAACCCTTACTCTAACCCTAACCCTTACCCTAACCCAATCCCTAACCGTAACCCTAACCCTAACCTTAATCCTAACCCTTACCCTTACCCTAACCCTAACCCCTACACTAACCCTGAACCTAACCATAACCGTAACCCTTACCCTTATCTTAACCCTAACCCCAAACCTAACCCTAACCCTAACCCTTACCCTTACCCTACTCCTAACCCTAATCCTAACCCTAACCCTAAACCTTACTCTTACACTAAATCTAACCCTAACACTTACCCTAACCTTAACCCTAACCCTAACCCTAACCATAAACCCTAACCCTAACCCTAATCCTAAACCTTACCCTTACCCTAACCCTAAACCTAACACTAATCCTAACCCTAACCCCTAACCCTAACCATAACCCTAACCCTAACCCTTACCCTTACCCTAACCATAACCCTAACTTAACCCTAACCCTAACACTAACCCTAACACTAAATCTTACCCTAACCCTATCAATAACCCTAAACCTTACCCTTACCCTAACCCTAACCCTAAACCTAACCCGAACCCTAACCCTAACCCTTACCCTTATCCTGACCATAACCCTAACCCTAACCCTTACCCTAACCCGACCCTAACACTAACCCTCACCCTTACCCTAACCCTAACCCGAACCTTACTGCTAACCCTAACCCTAACCCTAACCCTTACCTTAACCCTAACCCTAACCCTAATCCTTACCCTAACCCTAACCCTAAATCTTACCCTTTCCCTAACCCTAAAGCTAACCCTAACCCTAACTCTAAACCTTACCCTTAACCTAAAGCTAAACCTAACCCAAACCCTAACCATAACCATAACCATTATGTTAACCCTAGCCCTAGCCCTAACCCTAATCCTAACCCCTAACACTAACCCTAACCCTAAACCTTACCCTTAACCCAACCCTAACGCTTACCCTTACCCTAACCCTAACCCTAACCCTAATCCGAACCCTTACCCTTATCCTAACACTTACCCTAACCCTAACCCTAACACTTACCATTACCCTAACCCTAACCTTAATCCTAATCCGAACCCTAAACCTAACACTAACCCTAAACCTAACCATAAACCTTTCCCTTACCCTAACCCTAACCATAACCATAACATTAAACCTAACCCTAACCCTAACTCTAACCCTAAACCATACACTTACCCTTACCCTAACCCTAACCCTAACCCTAATCCTTACCCATAACCCTAACCCTAAACCTAAGCCTAAACCTTACCCTTATCCCAACCCTAACCCTAACCCTAACCCTAACACTTAACCTTACCGTAACCCTAAACCTAACCCTAAACCTAACCCTAACCCTAAACCTAACCCTAACCTTAATCCTAACCCTCACTCTAACCCTAACCCTAACTCTTACCCATACCCATACCCTAACCCCAACCCTAACCTTACACTAACCCTAACACTAACCCTTACCCTTTTCCAAACCCTAACTCTAACCCTTACCCTAACTCTTACCCTTACCCTAACCCTGACCCTAAACCTAACCCTAACCCTAACCCTAATCGTAACTTTAACCCTATCCCTAACACTAACCGTATCCCTTACCCTTACCCTAAACCTAATCCTAAACCTAACCCTAAACCTAACCCTAACCCTAACCCTTACACTTACGCTAACCCTAACCCAAAACCTAACCCTAACCCTAACCCTAACCCTAACCCTAAACCCTAACCCTAACCCTAACCCTAACAATAAACCTAACCTTACCCTAACCCAAACCCTTAACATTACCATATCCCTAAACCTAACCCTAACCCTAACCCTAACCCTTACCCTTACCCTAACCCTCACCCTAAACCTAAACCTAACCCTAACCACTGCCCTTACCGTAAATCTAAACCTAACCCTAACCCTAACCCTAACACAAACCCTTACACGTATCCTAACCCTAACCCTAACCCTAAACCTAACCCTAATCCTAACCCTAAACCTTACACTTACCCTAATCCTAACCCTACTCCTAACCCTAACACTAACCTTAACCCTAACCCCTAACCCTAACCCTAATCCTAACCCTAACCCTTAACCTTACCCTAAAACTTACCCTAAATTTAATGCTAACCCTAAACCCTAAACCTAACCCTTAACCTAACCCTAACCCTAACCCTAACCTTAATGCTAAACCTAACCCTAACCCTAACCCTTACCCTTTCCCTAAGCCTAACCCAATCCTAACCCTTAGCTTACCCTAACCCTAAACCTAACACTAAACCTAAACCTAACCATTACCCTAACACTAACCCTAACCCTAACCCTTACCCTTACCCTAACCCTAAACCTAACCTTAACACCAACCCTAAAACTAGCTCTATCCCTTACCCTTCCCTTAACTCTAACCTAAACCTAACCCTAACGCTAACCCTTACATTAACTATAACCCTCACCCTAACCCTAACATTAACCCTAACCCTAACCTTAACCCTAACCCTTACCCTTACACTAACCCTAACTGTAACCCTAACCCTAACCCTAAACATATCCCTAACCGTAACCCTAACCCTTACCCTTACCCTACCTCTAAACCTAACCCTAACCCTAACCCTAACCCTTACCGTTACCCTAACCCTAACCCTAACCCTAACCCTTATCCTTACCTTAACCCTAAAACTAACCGTAACCTTAACCCCAAACCTTAACCCTAACAATAAACCTTACCCTTACCCTAACCATAAACCTAACCCTAACCCTAATCCTAACCCCTAAACCTAACCCTAACCTTTACCCTTACACTAACCCTGACCATAACCTTAACCCTAACCCTAACACTAACCATAATCCTAACCCTTACTCTAAACCTATCCCTAACCCTAACACTTACCCTAACCCTAACCCTAACCCTAACCCTAACCCTAACCATAACCCTTACCCTAACCCTAAACTACCATTAAACCTAACCCTAACCCTTACCCTAAACCTAACCATAACCCTAACCCTAATCTTAAACATAACCCTAAAACTTACTCTTACCCTAACCCTAAGCCTAACCTTAATGGTAACCCTAACCCTAACCCTATCTCTAACACTTACCGAAACCTAACCCTAACCCTAATCCTTACACTAACCCGAATCCTAACCCTAACCCTTACCCTTTCCCTAACCCTAACTGTAACCCTAACCATAAACCTTACCTTTACCCTAAACCTAACCTAAACTTAACCCTAACCCTAACCCAAACACTTACCGTAACCCTAACCCCTAAAACTTAACCTTACCCTAACCCTAACCCTTACCGTTACCCTTACTCTAACCCTAACCCTAACCTTAACCCTAACACTAACCCTAACCCTAACCCTAAACTTAACCTTAAATCTAACTCTAACCCTAAACCTAACCCTTACCCTAAACCTAACCCTATCTCTAACCCTTACACTTACCATTACAGTAACCCTAAACTTAACCCTAAACCTAACCCTAACCCTAACCCTAACCCTAAACTTAACCCTAAATCTAACTCTAACCCTAAAACTAACCCTTACGCTTAACCTAACACTAACCCTAAACGTAACCCTAACCCTAATCCTAACCCTTACCCTTACCCTAACCCTAACCCTAAACCTAACCCTAACCCTAACACTAGCCCTAACCACTAATCCTAACCCTAACCCTATCCCTTACCCTAAAACTAACCCTAACCCTTACCCTTACCCTAACCCTAACCCTAATCCTAATGCTAACCCTAACCCTAATCTTAACACTAACACTTACCCTTACCGTAACCCTGACCTTACTCTAACCCTAACCGTAACCTTAACCCCAAACCTAAACCTAACCCTAACCCTTACCCTTACCCTAAACCTAACCCTAAACCTAACCCTAACCCTTACTCTAACCCTAACCTTAACCTAAACCCAACCCTAACCCTAACCCTTACCCTAACCGTTACCCTAACCCTAACTCTAACCCTAACCCTAACACTTGCCCTTAACCAAACCCTAACCCTAACCCTAAACCTGAGCCTAACCCTAACCCTAACCCTTACCCTTATCTTAACCCTAACCCCAAACCTAACCCTAACCCTAACCCTTACCCTTACCCTACTAGTAACCCTAATCCTAACCCTAATCCTTAACGTTACTCTTACCCTAAAACTAACCCTAACGCTTACCTTAAGCCTAACCCTAACCCTAACACTTGCCCTTACCTTAACCCTAACCCTAACCCTAACCCCTAACCCTAACCCTAACCCTAACCCTTACCCTTACCCTAACCCTAACCCTAACCCTAATTTGTACCCTAACCCTAACCATAACCATAACCCTAACCCTAATCCTTACACTTACCCTAATTTAACCCTAAACCTAACCCTAACTCTAACCCTAACCCTAACCCTAATGCTTACCCTTACCCTAACCCTAACCGTAACACTAATCGGAACCCTTACACTTATCCTAACACTAACCCTAACCTTAACCCTTACCCTTCCCCTAACCCTAACCCTAACCTAACCCTAACCCTAACCCTTACCCTTCCCTAACCCTAACCCTAACCCTAACTCTAACCCTAACCCTAACCTTAACCCTAACCCTTACCCTTACCCTAACCCTAATCCTAACCCTAACCCTAACGCTCACACAAATCCTAACCCTAACCGTAACCCTTACCCTAACCCTAACCCTAACACTTACCCTTCCCCTAAACCTAACCCTAACCATAAGCCTAACCCTTACCCTAACCGTAACCCTTACGCTAACCCTAACTCTAACGCTAACCCTAACCTTAACCCTAACCCATATCCTTACCCTAACAATAATCCTAACCCTAACCCTAACCCTAACCTTAACACTAACACTTACCCTTACCCTAACCTAACCCTAACCCTAACCCTAACCTTCACCCTAACCCTAACCCTAACCCTAACCATTATCCTTACCCTACCCTAACCCTTACCCTACTCTAACCCTTACCCTACTCTATCCCTTACCCTAACGCTAACCCTTACCCTTACCTTAACCATAACCCTAACCCTTACCCTTACCCTAACCCTTACCCTAACCCTAAACCTAACCCTAACCCTATCCCTTACCCTTACCCTAACGCTAACCCTAAACCTAACCCTAACCCTAACACATAGCCTTACCCTAACCCTAACCCTAACCCTAAACCTAACCCTAACCCTAACACTAACCCTAACCCTTACCCTTATCATAACCCTAACCCTAACCCTAACCCTTACCCTTACCTAACCCTAAACCTAACCTTAAACCTAACCCTATCCCTAACCCTTACACTTAGCCTAACCCTAACCCTAATCTTAATGCTAACCCTAACCCTAACCCTAACCCTAACCCTTACCCTAACCCTAACCCTAACCCTAATGCTTGCCCTAACCCTAACTCTAACCCTAAACCTTACCCTTACCATAACCCAAAACCTAACCTTAATGTTAACCCTACCCCTAAACCTAACCATAAACCTTACCCTAACCCTAACCCTAACCCTAACCCTAACCCTAACCCTAACCCTAAACTTTACCCTAACCCTTACCCTTTCCTTAACCGTAACCCTAACCCTAACCCTAAACCTATCCCCGCACCCTAACCGTAACCCTAACCCTTACCCTTACCCCAACCCTAACCGTAACCCTAACACTAACACTTACCCTTACCCTAACCCTAAACTTAACCCTAAACCTAACCCTAACCCTAACCCTAACCCTAACCCTAACCCTAACCCTAACTCTAAACCTAACCCTAACCATTACCCTTACCCTAACCCTAACCCTAAAACTAACCCTAACCCTCACCCTAACTCTTACCCTTACCCTAACCCTAACCCTAAACCTAACGCTAACCCTAACACTAACCCTAACCACTAACCGTAACCCTAACCCTAACCCTCACCCTAACCCTAATCCTAACTCCTACCCTTACCCTAAACCTAATCGAAACCCTAACCCTAACCCTAACCCTAACGCTAACCTTTACCCTTACCTTAACCCTAACCCTAACTCTTACGCTTACCCTCACCCTTACCCTAACGCTAACCCTAACCCTAACCCTAACCCTAACACATAGCCTTACCCTAACCCTAACCCTAACCATAAACCTAACCCTAACTGTAAACCTAACCCTAACTCTTACCCTAACCCTAAACCTCACCCTAACCCTTACTCTTACCCTAACCCTAACCCTCAACCTAACCCTAAACCTTACCCTAAGCCTTACCCTTTCCTTAACCCTAACCCTAACCCTAACCGTAACATTAACCCTAACCCTAACCCTAACCCTAAACCTAAACCTAACCCTAACCCTAACCTTTACCCTAACCCTAACCCTAACCCTTACCCTAACCCTAACCCTTACACTTACCCTAACCCTAATCCTAACAGTAAAGCTATCCCTAACCCTAACCCTAACCCTTACCATGCCCTAACGCTAAACCTAACCCTAACCCTAACCCTTACCTTACCCTAACCCTAACCCTTACCCTTACCTTAACACTAACCCTAACCTTAACCCTAACCCCTAAACCTAACCCTAACCCTAACCCTTACACTTACACTAACCCTAACCCTAAACTTAATGCTAACCCTAACCCTAACCCTTACCCTAACCCTAACCCTAACCCTAATGCTTGCCTTAACCCTAACTCTAACCCTAGCCCTTACCCTTACCCTACCCAAATCCCAACCTTCATGTTAACCCTACCCCTAACCCTAAACCTAAACCTTACTCTAACCCTAAACCTAACCGTAATCCTCACCCTAACCCTAAATCTAACCCTAACCCTTACCCTAACCCTTACCCTTTCCTTAACCCTAACCCTAACCCTAACATTAACCCTAACCCTAACCGTTACCTAACCCTTACCCTTTCCTCAACCCTAACCCTAACCCTATCTCTAACCATAACATTAACCCTAACCCTAACCCCTAACCCTAACCCTAACCTAACCGTTACCCTTACCCCAACCCTAACCCTAACCCTAACCCTAACAGTTACCCTTACCCTAACCCTAAACTTAACCCTAACCCTTACCCTAACCCTAACCCTAAATTAACCCTAAACCTAACTCTAACCCTAACCCTAACCCTTACCCTTACCCTAACCGTAACACTAAACCTAACCCTAACCCTCACCCTAACCCTTACCCTTACCCTAATCGTAACCCTAAACCGAACCCTAACCCTAACACTAACCCTAACCACTAACCCTAAACCTAAACCTTAACCTAACCCTAACCCTAACCCATACCCTAACCCTAATCCTAACCCTAAACCTAACCCTAACCTTAACACTATCACTTACCCTAACCCTAACCCTAACCCTAACCCTAACCCTAACCATTACCCTTACCCTAACCTTAACCCTAACCCTTATCCTTACCCTCACGCTAACCTTACCGTGAACCTAACCCTAACGCTTACCCTACCGTAACCCTAACCCTAACCCTAACACTTACCCTTACCTTAACCCTAAACCTAACCCTTACCCTTACACTTACCCTTACCCTAACACTAACCCTAACCCTAACCCTACCCCTAACCCTAACACATAGTCTTACCCTAACCCTAAACATAACTATAAACCTAACCCTAACCGTAACCCTAACCCTAACCATAAACCTAACCCTAACTGTAAACCTAACCCTAACTCTTACCCTAACCCTAAACCTCACCCTAACCCTTACTCTTACCCTAACCCTAACCCTCAACCTAACCCTAAACCTAATCCTTACCCTAACCCTAACCCTAACCCTTACCCTTCCACAAACACTAATCCAAAACCTAAACCTAACCCTTACCCTAAGCCTAACCCTACACATAACCCTAACCCTAAACCTAACCCTTACCCTTCCACACACCCTAACCCGAACACTAACACTAACCCTTACCCTTACCCTAACCTAACCCTAAACCTAAACCTAACCCTCACGCTGACCCTTACCCTTACCCTAACCCTAAACCCTAAACCTAACCCCAACCCTACCCCTACCCCTAACCCTAACCCTTACCCTTACTCTAACCCTAACCCTAAACCTAACCCTAACCCTAACACTTACCCTTACCCTTACCCTAACCGTAACCCTAAACCTAACCCTAACCATAACCCTAACCCCTAACCCTAACCCTAACCCTAACCGTTACCCTTATCCTAACCCTTACCCTAACCCTAACTATAACACTTACCCTTACCCTAATCCTAACCCTAACCCCAACCCTAAACCTAACCCTAACCCTGACCCTAACCATAAACCTTACCCTTACATTAATCCTAACCCTAACCCTAACCCTAAACATAAACCTAATCCTTACCCTAACCCTAACCCCAACCCTAACCCTAACACCTAAACCTAACCGTAACTCTTACTCTATCTGTAACCCTTACACTTACCCTAACAATAACCCTAAATGCTAACCTTACCGTGAACCTAACCCTAACGCTTACCCTACCATAACCCTAACCCTAACCCTTACCCTTACCCTAACGCTAACCTTAAACCTAACCCTAACTCCTAACCCTAACCCTAAACCTACACCTCACCCTAACCCTAACCATAACCCTAACCATTACCCTAACACTAACTCTAACCTAACCTTAACCCCAACCCTAAATCTAACCCTAACCCTTACACTTCCCCTGACTCTAACCCTATACCTAACCCTAACCCTAAACCTAACCCTAACCCTAACCCTAACCCTTACCCCAACCCTAACTCTTACCCTAACCCTAACCCTAACCCTAACCTTAACCCTAACCCTAACCCTTACCCTTCCCTAACCCTAAACCTAAACCTATCAATAACCCTAACCCTAACACTTACCCTTATCCTAACCCTAAACCTAACCCTAACCCTAACCATAAACCTCACTCTAACCCTAACCCTAACCCTAACCATTACCCTAACACTAAACCTAACCCTAACCCTTACCCTAACCATAACCCTAACCTTAACCCCAACTCTAAAACTAACACTAACCCTTCCCCTTCCCCTACTCTAACTGTAAACCTTACCCTAACACTAACCCTAACCCTAACTCTAAGCCTAACCCTAACACATAGCCTTACCCTAACCCTAAACCTAACTATAAACCTAACCCTAAACGTAACCCTACCACTAACCCTTACCCTAAAAATAACCCTAACCATAACCCTACCTTAACCCTAACAATTCCACTACCCCTAACCTAACCCTAACCCTTACCCTTAACCTAACCCTAACCCTAACCCTAACCCTTAACCTTTCCCAAACCCTAAACCTAATTCTATACCTAACCCTAACCCTTACCTTACCATAACAATAACCCTAACCCAAACCCTTACCCTTAACTTAACCCTAACCTTAATGCTAACCCTAACCCTAACCCTAACCCTTACCCTAACCCTAATCCGATCCCTAACCCTAAACCTAACCTTAACACTAACACTTACCCTTACCCTAACCCTAACCCTAACCCTAACCCTAACCTTCACCCTAACCCTAACCCTAACCCTAACCATTACCCTTACCCTAACCCTAACCCTAACCCTAACCCTTACCCTTACCCTCACGCTAAACCTTATCCTGAACCTAACCCTAACCCTTACCCTACCGTAACCCTAACCCTAACGGTAACCCTTACCCTTATTTTAACCCTAACCCTAACCCTTACCCTTACCCTTACCCTAACGCTAACCCTAACCCTAACCCTAACCATAAACCTAACCCTAACCGTAACCCTAACCCTCACTCTTACCCTAACCCTAACCCTCACCCTAATCCTTACCCTTACCCTAACCCTAAACCTAAACTTAACCCCAACCCTAAACCTAACCCTCACCCTAACACTAACCTTTACCCTTACCCTTACCCTAACCCTAACCCTAAACCTAACCCTAACCCTAACCCTAAACCTAATGCTTGCCCTAACCCTAACTCTAACCCTAACCCTACCCTTACCCAAACCCAAAACCTAATCTTAATATTAACCCTACCCCTAACCCTAAACCTAAACCTTACCCTAACCCTAACCCTAACCCTAACCCTAATCCTTACCCTAACCCTAACACTTACCCTAATCCTTACCCTTTCCTTAAACCTAACGCTAACCCTAACCCTAACATTAACCCTAACACTAACGCTAACCCAAACCCTTACCCTAACCCTTACCCTTTCCTTAACCCTAAACCTAACCCTAACCCTAACATTAACCCTAACCCTAACCCCTAACCCTAACCATAACCCTAACCCTAACCCTAACCCTTATCCTTACCCCTACCCTAACCCTAACCCTAATCCTAACACTTACCCTTACCCTAACCATAAACTTAACCCTAAACCTAACCCTAACCCTAACCTTAACCCTAAACTTAACCCTAACCGTAAATCTAACCCTAACCCTAACCCTTACCCTTGCCCTAACCCTGACCCTAAACCAAACCCTAACACTAACCCTAACCCTTATCCTTACCCTAACCCTAACACTAAACTTAAACCTATCCCTAACACTAACCCTAACCACTAACCCTAACCCTAACCATTACCCTAACACTAACCCTAAACCTTACCCTTACCATAACCCTAATCCTAACTCTAACCCTAACCTTAACACTAACACTTACCCTTACCCTAACAGTAACCCTAAACCTAACCTTCACCCTAACCCTAACCCTAACCATAACAATTACCCTAACCCTCCCCTAACCCTAACCCTAACCCTTACCCTTACCCTCACGCTAACCTTACCCTGAACCTAACCCTAAACCTTACCCTAACCTATCCTTAACCCTAACCCTAAACCTTACCCTTACACTTACCCTTACCCTAACGCTAACCCTAAACCTAATCCTAACCCTAACACATAGCCTTATCTTAACCCTAAACCTAACTACAAACCTAACCCTAACCGTAACCCTAACCCTAACTCTTACCCTAACCCAAACCCTAAACCTAACTCTTACCCTTAACCTACCCCTAACCCTAACATTAACCCTAACCCTAACCCTAACCCTAACCCTTACCCTTAACCTAACCCTAACCCTAACCTTAATGCTAACCCCAACTCTAACACTAACCCTTACCCTAACCATAACCCTAACCCTAATCCTTACCCTAACCCTACCCTACCCCTAACCCTAACCCTTACCATTCCCCAAACCCAAACCTTAACCCTAACCCTATCCCTTACCCTTACCCTAACCCTAACCCTAACCCTAAACCTAACCTTAACCCTAACCGTTATCCTAACCCTAACCCTAAACCTAAACCTAACCCTTACCCTAACCCTAACCCTTACCCTTACCCTAACCCTAATCCTAACCTAACCCTAACCCTAACCTTAACACTAACCCTTACCCTTACCCTCACGCTAACATTACCCTGAACCTAACCCTAATCCTTACCCTACCCTAACCCTAACCCTAACCCTAAATCTTACCCTTACCTTAACCCTGACCCTAACCCTAACCCTTCCCCAAACCCTAACCCTAACCCTAAATCTAACCCTAACCTAAACCCTAACCCTTACTCTTACCTAACCCTAACCCTAACCCTAACCCAAAACCTAAACCTAACACTAACCCTAACCCTAACCCTAACCCTAACCTTAACCCTAACCCTAAACCTAACCATAACCCTTACCCTTATCCTAAACCTAACCCTAAAGCTAACCCTAGCCCTAATCCTAACCCTTACCCCTACACTAATCCTAACCCTAAACCTAACCCTAACCTTAACCCTAACCCCTAACCCTAACCTTAACCCCTAACCCTAACCCGAACCTTAACTCTAAACCTAACACTAACCCTAACCCTAACCCTAAACCTAACACTAACCCTAACCCTAACCCTAACCCTTAACCTTAACCTAACCATAACCCAAAACCTAACCCTAACCCTAACACTTACCCATACCCTAAACCTAAACCTAAACCTTACCCAAACCCTAACCCTAACCCTAACCCTTACCCATATCCTAACCTTAACCCTAAACCTAACCCTAACACTTACCCTTACCCTAACCCTAACCATGACCCTAAACCTAACCTTACCCTATCCCTAACCCTAACCCTAACCCAAACCCCTAACCCTAACCCTAACCCTAACCCTAACCCTTTCCCTACCTTAACCCTAACCCTAACCCTAACCCCTAATCCTAACCCTAACCCTAACTCCTAAACCTTACCCCAACCCTAACCCTAACCCTAACCCTAACCCTAACCCTTACCCTTACGCTAACGCTAACCCTAAACCTAACCCTAACCTTAACCATTACCCTTACCCTAACCGTAACCCAAAACCTAACCCTAACCCCTAACCCTAAACCTAATCCTAACCCTTTCTCTTATCCTAACCCTAACCCTAACCCTAAACTTAACACTTACCCTTACCCTAAACCTAACCCTAACCCTAAACCTAACCCTAACCCCAACCCTGAAAATAACATTAAACCTTACCCTTACCGTAACCCTAAACTTAACCCTAACCCTAACCGTAACCCTAACACTTACCGTCATCCTAAACCTAACGCTAACCCTAATCCTTACCCTAACCCTAACGTTAATCCTAACCCTAACCCCTAACACTAACCCTAACCCTATCCCTATCTCTAACCCTTACGCTTACCATAACAATAACCCTAAACCTAACCCTTACCCTAACCCTAACCCTAAACCTTACCCTAACCCTAACACTAATTCTAACCCTAACCCCTAACACTAAACCTAACCCTAACCATCACTCTAAACCTAACCCTAAACCTAACCCTAACCATTACCCTAACCCTAACCCTAACCCTAACCTTAACCCTAACCATTACCCTTACCCTAACCCTAACCATTACCTTAACTCTAACACTAATCCTAACCCTATCCCTTACCCTAACCATCACTCTAACGCAAACCCTAACCCTAACCCTAACCATTACTCTAACACTAACCCTAACCCTAAACCTAACCCTAACCCTAACCCTTACCCTTACCCTAACCCTAACCCTAACCCTAACCCTAACCCTATCCCTTACCCTAACCCTAACCCTTACCCTAACCCTAACCCTAACCCTAACCTTAACCCTAACCCTTACCCTTATCCTAACACCAACCCTAACCCTAACCGTAACCCTAAACCTATCCCTAACCCTAACCCTAACCCTTACCCTTACCCTAACCCTAAACATAACCCTAACCCTAATCGTTACCCTTACCCTAACCCTAAACCTAACCCTAACCAAACCCTATCCTTACCCTAACCCTAAACCTAACCCTAAACCTAACCCTCACCCTAACCCTTACCCTTTCCCTAACACTAACCCTAAACCTAACCCTTACCCTTGCCTTAACCCTAACCCTAACCCTAACCCTAACCCCTAACCCTAACCCTAAGCCTTACACTTACCCTAAACCTAACCCTAACCTTAATGCTAACCCTAACTCTAACCCTTACCCTAACCCTCACCCTGAACCTAATGCTTGCCCTAACCCTAACTCTAACCCTAACCCTTACCCTTACCCTAACCGAAAACCTAACCTTAATGTTAACCCTGCCCCTAAACCTAACCCTAAATCTTATCCTAACCCTAACCCTAACCCTAATCCTTAGCCTAAACCTAAACCTAACCCTAACCCTTACCTTAACTCTTACCCTTTACTTAACACTAACCCTAACCCTAACCCTAACATTAACCCTAACCCTAACCCTAACCCAAACCCATACCCTAACCCTTACCCTTTCCTTAACCGTAACCCTAACCCTAACCCTAACATTAACCATAACCATAACCCCTAAACCTAACCCTAACCCTAACCCTAATCCTTACCCTTACCCCAACCCTAACCCTAACCCTAAACCTAACACTTACCCTTACACTAATCCTAACCCTAAACCTAACCCTAACCCTAACCATAACCCTTACCCTTACCCTAACCCTAACCCTAACCCTAACCCTTACCCTAACACTTACCCTTACACTAATCCTAACCCTAACCCTAACACTTATCCTAAACCTAACCCTTACCCTTACCCTAACCCTAACCTAAATGATAACCCTAACCCTACCATATCCCTAAACCTAACACTAACCCTAACCCTAACCCTAACCCTAACCCTTACCCTTACCATAATCCTAACCCTAACCCTAACCCTTACCCTAACCCTAACCCAAAACCTAAACCTAACCCTAACCCTAACCTTAACCCTAACCTTAACCCTAACCCTTACCCTTACCCTTACACTAATCCTAACCCTAAACCTAACCCTAACCCTAACCATAACCCTTACCCTTACCCTAACCCTAACCCTAACCCTAACCCTTACCCTAACACTTACCTTTACACTAATCCTAACCCTAACCCTAACACTTATCCTAAACCTAACCCTTACCCTTACCCTAACCCTAATCTAAATGATAACCCTAACCCTAACACTTACCCTTACCCTAACGCTAACCCTAACCTTAATGCTAACCCTAACCCTAAACCTTACACTTACCCTAACTCTAACCCTAAACCTAACCCTTACCCTAACCCTTACCCTTATCCTAACCTTAACCCTAAAGCTAACACTAACCCTAACCCTAACCCTAAACCTTAACCTTACACTAATCCTAACCCTAAACCTAACGCTAACCCTAACCTTAACCTCAACCCTAACCCCTAATTCTAACCCTAACCCTAACACCTAACTCTAACCATACCCCTAATCCTTACCCTAACCCTAACCCTAAACTTAACTCTAAATCTAACAGTAACACTAACCCTAACCGTAAACCTAACACTAACCCTAACCCTAAACCTAACCCTTAACCTTAACTTAACCATAAACCTAAACCTAACCCTAACCCTAACACTTACCCTTACCCTAAACTTAAACCTAACCCTTACCCTAACCATAACCCTAATCCTTAACCTTACCCTTACCCTAAACTTATACCTAAACCTAACCGTTACACTTACCCTTACCCTAACCCTAACCCTGAAAGTAACCCTAACCTTACCCTATCTCTAACCCTAACCCTAACCCTAACCCCTAACCCTAATCCTAACCCTAACCCTTTCCCTACCGTAACCCTAAAACTAACCCTAACCCTAACCCTAACCCTAACCCTAACCATTAAACCTAACCCAAACCCTACCCCTAACCCTAACCCTAACCCTTACCCTTACCCCAACGCTAACTCTAAACCTAAACCTAACCCTAACCCCTAACCCTAACCCTTACCCTTGCCCTAACCATAACCCTAAACCTAACCCTAACTAATAACCCTAAACCTAATCCTAACCCTTATCCTTACACTAATCCTAACCCTAAAACTAACCCTAACCCTAACCCTAACCTTAACCCTAAACCTAACACTAATCCTAACCCTAACCCTAAACCTAACACTAACCCTAAACCTACCCCTAACCCTTTACCTTAACCTAACCATAACCCTAAAAAAAACCCTAACCCTAACACTTAACCTTACCCTAACCCTAAACCTAACCCTTACCCTAACCCTAACCCAATCCCTTACCCTTACCCTAACTTTAACCCTAATCCTAACCCTAACACTTACCCTTACCCTAACTCTAACTCTAACCCTAACCTTACCCTATCCCTAACCCTAACCCTAACCCTAACCCCTAACTGTAACCCTAACCCTAACCCTTTCCCTACCGTAACCCTAACCCTAAACCTAACCCCTAACCCTAACCCTAAACCTAACACTTACCCTTAACCTAACCCTAACCCTACACCAAACCTTAACACTTACCATTACCCTAACCTTAACCCTAACCCTAAACCTAACCCTAACCCTAACCCTAACCCTCACCGTCACCCTAATCCTAACCCTAACCCTTACCCTAACCCTAACCTTAACACTAACCCTTACCCTTACCCTAACCCTAACCCTAAACTTAACCCCAACCCTAAACCTAAACCTAACCCTTACCCTTACCCTAACCCTAACCCTAACCCTATCCCTAACCCTAACACTTACTCTAACCCTAACCCTTACTCTAAACCTAACCCTAACCCTAACCCTAACCCTTACTCTTACCCTAACCCTAACCCTAAATCTAACCCTAACCCTAACCCTTACCTTAGACCTAACCCTAACCCTAACCCTAACCCTAAACCTAACCATATACCTAACCCTAACCCTAACCCCTAACACTAACCCTAATCCTAACCCTTACCCTTACCCTTACCCTAACCCTAAACCTAACCTAAAACTAACCCAAACCCTAAACCTTACCCGAACCCTAATCCTAAACCTAACCCTAACCCTAACCCTAACCTTACTCTTACCCTAAACCTAACCGTAATCCTAACCCTAACCGTAACCCTAACCCTAACCCCTAACCCTAACCCTAAACCTAACCCTAACTCTAAACCTTCCCTACCCTAACCCTAACCCTAACCCTAACCCTAACCCTAACCCTTACTCTTACCTTAACCCTAACCCTAACCCATACCCTTACCCTTTCCCTAACGCTAACCCTAAACCTAACCCTAACCATAACCCTAACAAATACCCTTACCCTAACCCTATCCCTAACCCTAAACCTACCGCTGACCCTAACCCTAACCCTTACCCTAACCCTAACCCTAACCCTAACCCTTACTCTTACCCTAACCCTAACCCTAACCTTAACCCCAACCCTAAACCTAACCCAACCCTAACCATAACCCTTACCCGTACCCTAACTCTAACCCTACACCTAACCCTAACCCTAACCCTAACCCTTACCCTAACCTAATCCTAACCCCTTCCCTTTCCCTAATACTAAACCTAAACCCTTACCCTTACTCTCACGCTAACCTTACCCTGAACCTAACCCTAACCATTACCCTACCCTAACCCTAACCCTAAGCCTAAAACTTATCCTTTCCTTAACCCTAACCCTAACCCTTACCCTTACCCTTACCCTAACGCTAACCCTAACACTAACCCTAACCCTAACACATAGCCATATCCTAACGTTAACCCTAACTATAAACCTAACTATACGTAAACCCAACCCTAACTCTTCCCTAAACCTAACCCTTATCCTTACCCTAACCCTAACCCTAACCTTAATGCTAACCCTAACCCTAACACTAACCCTTAACCTAACCATAAACCTAACCCTAATCCTTGCCCTTACCCTAACCCTAACCTATACCCTAACCCTTACCGTAATGTTTACCCTACCCCTAAACCTAAAACTTAACCTAACCCTAACCCTAACCCTAATCCTTAGCCTAACCCTAACCCTTACTCTAACCCTTACCCTTTCCTTAACCCTAACCCTAACCCTAACACTAATCCTTACCCTTACCCCAACCCTAACCCTAACCCTAACCCTAACACTTACCCTTATCCTAACCCTAAACTTAACCCTAAACCTAACCTTAACCATAACCCTAACCTTAACCGTAACCCTAATTCTAACCCTAACCCTAACCCTTACCCTTGCCCTAACCCTAACCCTAAACCAAACCCTAACCGTCACCCTAACACTTACCCTTACCCTAACCCTAACCCTAACCCTAAACCTAACCCTAACACTAACCCTAACACTAATCCTAACCCTAACCCTTACCCTAACCCTCACCCTAAACCTAATGCTTGCCCTAACCCTAACTCTAACACTAACCCTTACCCTTACCCTAACCCAAAACCTAACCGTAATGTTTACCCTACCCCTAAACCTAAAACTTATCCTAACCCTAACCCTAACCCTAATCCTTAGCCTAACCCTAAACCTTACTCTAACCCTTACCCTTTCCTTAACCCTAACCCTAACCCTTACCCTAACCCTAAACCTAACCCTAAACCTAACCCTAACCCTTACCCTAAACCTAACCCTAAACCTAAAACTAACCCTTACCCTAAACCTAACACTTACCCTTACTATATCCCTAAACCCAGCCCTAAACCTAACCCTAAACCTAACCCTAACCCTAACCCTAAACCTAACCCTTAACCTTACCCTAACCCTAACCCCAACCCTAACCCTTACCCTTACCCTAACCCTAACCCAAAACGTAAACCTAACCCTAACCCTAAACCTAACCCTAACCCTAAGCCTAACCCTAACCTTAACCATAACCATAACCCTAACCATAAACCTTACCCTTATCCTAACCCTAACCCTAAAGCTAATCCTTTCCCTAACCCTTACCTTAACCCTTACCCTTACACTAATCCTAAACCTAAACCTAACCCTAACCCTAACCATAACCTTAACCCTAACCCCTAACCCTAACCATAACCCCTAACTCTAACCATACCCCTAAACCTTACCCTAACCCTAACCCTAACCTTAACCCTAAACCTAACACTAATCCTAACCCTAACCCTAAACCTAACACTAACCCTAACCCTACCCCTAACCCTTTACCTTAACCTAACCATAACCCTAAAAAAAACCCTAACCCTAACACTTAACCTTACCCTAACCCTAAACCTAACCCTTACCCTAACCCTAACCCAATCCCTTACCCTTACCCTAACTTTAACCCTAATCCTAACCCTAACACTTACCCTTACCCTAACTCTAACCCTAACCCTAACCTTACCCTATCCCTAACCCTAACCCTAACCCTAACCCCTAACCGTAACCCTAACCCTAACCCTTTCCCTACCGTAACCCTAACCCTAAACCTAACCCCTAACCGTAACCCTAAACCTAACACTTACCCTTAACCTAACCCTAAACCTAACCCTACACCAAACCTTAACACTTACCATTACCCTAACCTTAACCCTAACCCTAACCCTAACCCTAACCCTAACCCTCACCGTCACCCTAATCCTAACCCTAACCCTTACCCTAACCCTAACCTTAACACTAACCCTTACCCTTACCCTAACCCTAACCCTAAACTTAACCCCAACCCTAAACCTAAACCTAACCCTTACCCTTACCCTAACCCTAACCCTAACCCTATCCCTAAACCTAACACTTACTCTAACCCTAACCCTTACTCTAAACCTAACCCTAACCCTAACCCTAACCCTTACTCTTACCCTAACCCTAACCCTAAATCTAACCCTAACCCTAACCCTTACCTTAGACCTAACCCTAACCCTAACCCTAACCCTAAACCTAACCATATACCTAACCCTAACCCTAACCCCTAACACTAACCCTAATCCTAACCCTTACCCTTACCCTTACCCTAACCCTAAACCTAACCCTAAAACTAACCCAAACCCTAAACCTTACCCGAACCCTAATCCTAAACCTAACGCTAACCCTAACCCTAACCTTACCCTTACCCTAAACCTAACCGTAATCCTAACCCTAACCGTAACCCTAACCCTAACCCCTAACCCTAACCCTAAACCTAACCCTAACTCTAAACCTTCCCTACCCTAACCCTAACCCTAACCCTAACCCTAACCCTTACTCTTACCTTAACCCTAACCCTAACCCATACCCTTACCCTTTCCCTAACGCTAACCCTAAAGCTAACCCTAACCATAACCCTAACAAATACCCTTACCCTAACCCTATCCCTAACCCTAAACCTACCGCTGACCCTAACCCTAACCCTTACCCTAACCCTAACCCTAACCCTAACCCTTACTCTTACCCTAACCCTAACCCTAACCTTAACCCCAACCCTAAACCTAACCCAACCCTAACCATAACCCTTACCCGTACCCTAACTCTAACCCTACACCTAACCCTAACCCTAACCCTAACCCTTACCCTAACCTAATCCTAACCCCTACCCTTTCCCTAATACTAAACCTAAACCCAACTCTAACCATAACCCATACCCTAACCTTAACCCTAACCATAACCCTAACCCTTACACTTACCCTAACCCTAAACCTAACCTTAACCCTAACCCTAACCCTAACCCCTACCCTTACCTTAACCCTAACCCTAACCCTAACATTAACACCTAAACCTAACCCTAACCCCTAAACCGAACCCTAACCCTTACCCTTACACTAACCCTAACCCTAACCCTAACCACTAAACCTAACACCAACCCTAAACCTAAGCCTAACCCTAACCCTAACCTTTACCCTTACCCTAACCGTAACCCTAAACTTAACCCTAAACCTAACCCTAACACCTAACCATAAACCTAATCCTAACCCTTACCCTTATCCTAACCCTAAACCTAACCCTAACCCTAACACTTACCCTTACCCTAACCCTAACCCTAACCCTAAACCTAACCCTAACCCTAACCCTGAACCTAACCCTAAACCTTACCCTTACCTTAACCCTAAGCCTATCTCTAACCATAACCCTAACCCTAACACTTACCCTTATCCTAACCCTAACCCTAACCATAATCCTTACCCTAAACCAAACAATAACCCTAACCCTAACCCTAAACCCTAACCCTAACACTAACCCTAACCCTATCTCTAACCCTTACGCTTACCATAAAAATAACCCTAACGTAACCCTTACCCTAACCCTAACCCTACCCCTTACCCTAACCCGATCCCTATCCCTTACCCTAACCCTTACCTTTTCCTTAACCCTAACCCTAAACCTAACCCTTACCCTAACTTTTACCCTTTCCTGAACCCTAACCCTAACTCTAAACCTAACCCTAACACTAACATTAACCCTAACCCTAACCCCTAACCCTAACCCTAACCCTAACCCTTACACTTACCCCAACCCTAACCCTAACCTTAACCCTAACACTTACCCTTATGCTAACCCTTAACTTAACCCTAAACCTAACCCCAACCCTAAACCTAACCCTAACTCTAACGCTAACCCTAACCCGTACCCTTGCCCTAACCCTAACCCTAAACCAAACCCTAAACCTCACCCTAAACCTTACTCTTACCCTAACCCTAACCCTAAACCTAAACCTAATCCTAACACTAACCCTAACCACTAACCCTAACCCTAACCCTAACCCTAACCATTTCCCTAACGCTAACCCTAACCCTTACCCTTCCCCTAACCCTAATCCTAACCCTATCTCCAACCCTAACCTTAACACTAACACTTACCCTTACCCTAAACCTAACCCTAACCCTAACATTCACCCTAACCCTAACCCTAACCCTAACAATTACCATTACCATAACCTTAACGCTAACCCTATCCCTTACCCTTACTCTCACGCTAACCTTACCCTGAACCTAACCCTAACCATTACCCTACCCTAACCCTAACCCTAAGCCTAAAACTTATCCTTTCCTTAACCCTAACCCTAACCCTTACCCTTACCCTTACCCTAACGCTAACCCTAACCCTAACCCTAACCCTAACACATAGCCATATCCTAACGTTAACCCTAACTATAAACCTAACTATACCGTAAACCTAACCCTAACTCTTCCCTAAACCTAACCCTTATCCTTACCCTAACCCTAACCCTAACCTTAATGCTAACCCTAACCCTAACACTAACCCTTAACCTAACCATAAACCTAACCCTAATCCTTGCCCTTACCCTAACCCTAACCTATACCCTAACCCTTACCGTAATGTTTACCCTACCCCTAAACCTAAAACTTAACCTAACCCTAACCCTAACCCTAATCCTTAGCCTAACCCTAACCCTTACTCTAACCCTTACCCTTTCCTTAACCCTAATCCTAACCCTAACACTAATCCTTACCCTTACCCCAACCCTAACCCTAACCCTAAACCTAACACTTACCATTATCCTAACCCTAAACTTAACCCTAAACCTAACCTTAACCATAACCCTAACCTTAACCGTAACCCTAATTCTAACCCTAACCCTAACCCTTACCCTTGCCCTAACCCTAACCCTAAACCAAACCCTAACCGTCACCCTACCACTTACCCTTACCCTAACCCTAACCCTAACCCTAAACCTAACCCTAACACTAACCCTAACACTAATCCTAACCCTAACCCTTACCTTAACCCTAAACCTAACCCTTAAGCTTACCCTAACCCTAATCCTAAACCTAAACCTAACCCTAACCTTAACACCAACAGTTACCCTTACCCTAACCCTAACTCTAACCCTAACCTTCACCCTAACCCTAACCCTAACCCTAACCCTAACCCTAACAATTACCCTTACCCTATACCTAACCCTAACCCTAACCCTTACCCTTATCCTCACGCTAACCTTACCCTGAATCTAACCCTAACCCTTACCCTACCCTAACCCTAATTCTAAGCCTAAACCTTACCCTTACCTTAACCCTAAGCCTAACCCTTACCCTTACCCTAACGCTAACCCTAACCCTAACCCTGACCCTATCCCTAACACATAACCTTACCCTAACCCTAAACCTAACTATAAACCTAACCCTAACCGTAACCCTAACCCTAACTCTTACCCTAACCCTAACCCTAACCCTTACAATTACCCTAAACCTAACCCTAATTTAATGCTAACCCTAACCCTAACACTAATCCTTACCCTAACCATAACCCTAACCCTAATCCTTACACTAACACTAATCCTAACCCTAACCCTTACCCTTCCCCAAACCCAAAACCTAACATTAAACCTATCTGTTACCCTTACGCTTACCCTAACCCTAAACCTAACCCTAAACCTTACCCACACCCTAACCCTTAACCTAAAACTAACCCTTACCCTAACCCTAACCCTAAACCTAAAACTAACCCTTAACCTAACCCTAACCCTTACACTTACCATATCCCTAAACCTAACCCTAACCCTAACCCTAAACCTAAACCTAACCCTAACCCTAACCCTACACCTTAACCTTACCATAACACTAACCCTAACCCTAACCCTTACCTTTACCCTAACCGTAACCCAAAACCTAAACCTAACCCTAACCCTAACCCTAACCCTAAACTTAACCCTAACTATAACCCTAACCATAACCCTTACCCTTACCCTAACCCTAACCCTAAAGATAACCCTAACCCTAACCCTAACCCTTACCCTTACACTAATCCTAACCCTAAACCTAATCCTAACCCTAACCAGAAACTTAACCCTAACCCCTAACTCTAACCCTAACCCTAACCCCTAACTCTAACCATACCCCTAACCCTTACCCTAACCCTAACCTTAACCTTAACCCTAAACCTAACACTAACCCTAACCCTAACCCTAACCATTAACCTTAACCTAACCATAACCCTAAACCTAACCCTAACCCTAACCCTAAACACTAACCCAACCCTAACCCTAACCCTTACCCTAACCCCAACCCTAACCTTACCCTTAACCTAACACTAATCCTAATCCTAACCCTAACCCCAACCTTAACACTAACTCTTTCCCTTACCCTAACGCTAACCATAACCCTAACCTTCACCCTAACCCTAACCCTAACCCTAACCCTTACCCTTACCCTAAAACTAACCCTACCCCTAACCCTAACCCTTACCCTTACCCTCATGATAACCATTACCCTGAACCTAACCCTAACACTTACCATACCCTAATCCTAATCCTAACCCTAACCCTTACCCTTACCCTAACCCTACCCCTAACCCTAACCCTTACCCTTACCCTCATGATAACCATTACCCTGAACCTAACCCTAACCCTTACCCTACCCTAACCCTAATCCTAACCCTAACCCTTACCCTTACCTTAAACCTATCCCTAACCCTTACCTTTACCCTTACCCTAACGTTCAACCTAACCCTAACCCTAACCCTATCCCTAACACATAGCCTTACCCTAACCCTAACCCTAACCCTAAACCTAACCCTAACCATAACCCTAAACCTAACGCTTACCCTAAAACTAACCCTAACCCTAACCCTGAACCTAACACTAAACCTTGCCCTTACCGTAACACTAACCCTAACCATAACCCCAACCCTAAACCTAAAACGCTTACCATAAAATACCCTAAACCTAACCCTAACCCTAACCCTAACCCTAACCCTTACCCTAACTCTCACCCTAACCCTTACCCTTACCCTAATCCTAACCCTAAACTCAACCCTAACCCTAACCCTTACCCTAATCCTAACCCTAACACTAAACATAATCCTAACCCTAACCCTAACCCTTACCCTTACCCTAAACCTAACCCTAAACCTAACCCTAACCGTAACCCTAACCCCTAAACCTTACCCTAACCCTATCCCTTACCCTTACCCTAACACTAAACCTAACCCTAACCCTAACCCTAACCCTCACTTTAACCCTAATCAGAAACCTAACCATTACCCTAACACTAACCCTAACCCTAACCCTTACCCTTACCCTGACCCTAAACCTAACCTTAACACCAACCCTAAAACTAGCCCTATCCCTTATCCTTCCCTTAACTCTAACCTAAACCTAACCCTAACGCTAACCCTTACATTAACTATAACCCTCACCCTAACCCTAACATTAACCCTAACCCTAACCTTAACCCTAACCCTTACCCTTACACTAACCCTAACTGTAACCCTAACCCTAACCCTAAACATATCCCTAACCGTAACCCTAACCCTTACCCTTACCCTAACTCTAAACCTAACCCTAACCCTAACCCTAAACCTAACCCTTACCGTTACCCTAACCCTAACCCTAACCCTAACCCTAACCCTTATCCTTACCTTAACCCTAAATCTAACCCTAACCTCAACCCAAACCTTAACCCTAACAATAAACCTTACCCTTACCCTAACCATAAACCTAACCCTAACCCTAATCCTAACCCCTAAACCGAACCCTAACCTTTACCCTTACACTAACCCTGACCATAACCTTAACCCTAACCCTAACACTAACCATAATCTTAACCCTAACTCTAAACCTATCCCTAACCCTAACACTTACCCTTACCCTAACCCTAAACCTAACCCTAACCCTAACCCTAACCCTAACCCTAACCCTTACAATAACCCTAAACTACCATTAAACCTAACCCTAACCCTTACCCTAAACCTAACCCTAACCCTAAACCTAACCTTAAACATAACCCTAAATATTACTCTTAACCTAACCCTAAGCCTAACCTTAATGGTAACCCGAACCCTAACCCTATCTCTAACCCTTACCGAAACCTAACCCTAACCCTAATCCTTACCCTAACCCGAATCCTAAACCTAACCCTTACCCTTTCCCTAACCCTAACTGTAACCCTAACCATAAACCTTACCCTTACCCTAACCCTAACCTAAACTTAACCCTAACCCTAACCCAAACCCTTACCGTAACCCTAACCCCTAAAACTTAACCTTACCCTAACCCTAACCCTTACCGTTACCCTTACTCTAACCCTAACCCTAAACTTAACCCTAACACTAACCCTAACCCTAACTCTTACCCTTACCCTAACCCTTACCCTAAACCTAACCCTATCTCTAACCCTTACACTTACCATTACCCTAAACCTAAACTTAACCCTAACCCTAACCCTAACCCTAGCCCTAAACTTAACCCTAAACCTAACTCTAACCCTAAACCTAACCCTTACCCTTAACCTAACCCTAACCCTTAACGTAACCCTAACCCTAACCCTAACCCTTACCCTTACCCTAACCCTAACCCTAATCCTAACGCTAACCCTAACCCTAATCTTAACACTTAACCTTACCCTAACCCTAACCCTTACCGTTACCCTTACTCTAACCCTAACCCTAAACTTAACCCTAACACTAACCCTAACCCTAACACTTACCCTTACCCTAACCCTAACCTTCACCCTAACCCTAACCCTAACCCTAACCATTACCCTTACCCTACCCTAACCCTATCCCTTACCCTTACGTTCACGCTAAACATTGCCCTGAACCTAACCCTAACCCTTACCCTACCCTAACCCTAACCCTAACACTAACCCTTACCCTTACCTTAACCCTAACCCTAAACCTTACCCTTACCCTAACGCTAACCCTAAACCTATCCCTAACGCTAACCCTAACACAAAGTCTTAACCTAACCATAACCATAACCATAAACTAACCCTAATCATAACCCTAACCCTAACTCTTACCCTAAACCTAAACCTAACCCTTAACTTTAGCCTAACCCTAACCCTAAACTTAACCCCAAACCTAACCTAACCCTAACCCTAACACTAACCCTTACCCTGACCCTAAACCTAACCCTCAACCTCATTCTAACCCTAACCCTAACACTTACCCTACCCCTAACCCTAACCTAACCCTTACCCTTGCCCTAATCCTAACCCTAACCCCAACCCTAACCCTAACTCTTCCCCTAACCCTAACCCTAACCCTAAACCTAATACTTACCCTAACCCTAACACTTACCCTTACCCTAACCCTAACACCTAACCTAACCCTAACCCTATCCCTTACCCTTACCCTAACCCTAAACCTAACATTAACCCTAACCGTAACCCTAATCTTAACCCTTACCCTTACCCTAAACCTACCCTTAATGCTAAGCCTAACCCTAACACTAACACTTACCCTAACCATAACCCTAACCCTAATCCTTACCCTAACCCTAACCCTAACCCTAACCCTAAACCTAACCCTAACCCTTACCCATACCGTAACCTTAACCCAAACCTAAACCTAAACCTAAACCTAACCCTAACACTTAACCTTAACATAACTCTAAACCTAATCCTAACCCTAACCCTAACCTTAACCCTAAACCTAACCCTAACCCTTACCCTTATCCTAACCCTAACCCTCAACTTAACCCTAACCGTAACCCTAACCCTTACCCTTACCCTAATCCTAACCCTAAACCTAACCCTAACCCTAACCATAACCCTAACCCCTAACCCTAAATCTAACCCTAACCCTAACCCTTACCCTAATCCTAACGCTAAACCTAACCCTAACCCTAACCATAACCATAACCCTAACCGCTAAACCTAACCCCAACCCTAACCCTAACCCCTAAGTCTATCCATAAACCTAACCCTTACCCTAACCCTAACCCTAACCTTAACCCTAAACTTAACACTAACCGTAACACTAACCCTAAACCTAACACTAACCCGAACCCAAACCCTAAACCTTAACCTTAACCTAACCATAACCCTAACCCTAACCCTAACCCTAACACTTACCCTTACCCTAAACCTAACCCTAACCCTTACCCTAACCCTAACCCTAACACTTACCCTTACCCTAACCCTAACCCTGACTCTAACCCTAACCTTACCCTATCCCTAACCCTAAACCTAACAATAACCCCTAACATTAACCATACCCTTTCCCTACCGTAACCCTAACCCTACACTAACCCTTACCCTTACCCTGAACCTAACCGTAACCCTAACCCTACACTAACCATTACCCTTATCCTAACCCTAACCCTAACCCTAAACCTAACCCTAACACTTACCCTTACACTAACCCTAACCCTAACCCCAAACCTAAACCTAAACCTAACCCTAACCCTAACCCTTACCCTAACCCTAACCCTAACCCAAACACTAAACCTTACCCTTATCCTAACCCTAACCCTAAACTTCACCCCAAACCTAACCCTAAACCTAACCCTTACCCTTAACCTGACCCTAACCCTAAACCTAACCCTAACCCTAAACCTAACCCTAACCCTAATACTAATCCTAACCCTTACCCTAACCTTAACCCTAACCCTAATCCTTACCCAAACCCTAACCCTAACTGTAACCCTTACCCTTACCGTAACCCTAAACCTAACCTTAATGTTAACCCTAAGTCTAACCCTAACCCTTACCAAAACCCTAACCCTAATCCTTACCCTAACCCTAACTCTAAACCTAACCCTTCCCCTAACCCTTACCCTTTCCCTAACCCTAACCCTAACCCGAACCCGAACCCTAACCTTAACCCTAACCCTAACCCTAAACCGTACCCTTACCCTAACCCTAACCCTAACCCTAAACATAACCCTAACCCTAACCCTAACCACCAACCCTAACCCTTAACCTAACCCTAACCCTTACCCTTACCCTAATCCTAAGTCTAAATCAGACCCTAACAGTTAGTCTTACCCTAACCCTAAACCTAACCCTAAACCTAACCCTAACTCTAACCCTAACCCTTACCCTAACCCTAATCCTAAAACTAACCCTAACCGTAACCCTAACCCTAACACTTACCCTAACCCTAATTTTAAACCTAACCCTAACCCTAACCCTAACAATTACCCTTACCCTAACCCTAACCCTAAACCTAACCTTAACCCTAAACCTAACCCTAACCCTAACCCTAACCCTAACCCTTACCCTTACACTAACTCTAACCCTAAACTTAACCCTAACCCTAAACCTAACCCTTACCCTAACCTAAACCTAACCCTTACCCTAACCTTAACCCTAACCCTAACCCTAACCCTAACCCTTACCCTAACATAAACCTAAACCTAAACCTCACCCTCACCGTAACGCTAACCCTAACCCTAACCCTTACCCTAACCCTAAATCTAACACTAACCCTTACCCTTACCCTAACCCTAACCCTAAACTTAACCCCAACTCTAAACCTAAACCTAACCCTTACCCTTAACCTAACCCTAACCCTAAAACTAACCCTAAACCTAACACTAACCCTTACGCTTACCCTAACCCTAACCCTAAACATAACCCCAACCGAAACCCTAACTCTAACCCTAACCCTTACACTTACCCTAACCCTAACACTAATCCTAACCCTAAACCTTACCCTAATGCTAACGCTAACCCTTACTCTTACCCTAACCCTTAAGCTAACCCTTACTTAAACATGACCCTAACCCTAACCGTAAACCTAAACCTAACCCTAAACATTAACTTGACCCTAAGCCTAACCCTAACCCTAACCCTAACCCTTACCCTAACCCTAACCCTATCCCTAATCCTTACCCTAACCCTAACCCTAACCCTTACCTTACCCTAACCCTAAAACTAACCTCAATGTTAACCCTAAGCCTAATCCTAAACCTTATCCAAACACTAAACCCAACCCTAACCCTAACCCCTAAGTCTATCCATAAACCTAACCCTTATGCTAACCCTAACCCTAACCTTAACCCTAAACTTAACACTAACCCTAACACTAACCCTAAACCTAACACTAACCCGAACCCTAACCCTAACCATTAACCTTAACCTAACCATAACCCTAACCCTAACCCTAACCCTAACACTTACCCTTACCCTAAACCTAACCCTAACCCTTACCCTAACCCTAACCCTAACACTTACCCTTACCCTAATCCTAACCCTGACTCTAACCCTAACCTTACCCTATCCCTAACCCTAAACCTAACAATAACACCTAACCCTAACCCTACACTTTCCCTACCGTAACCCTAACCCTACACTAACCCTTACCCTTACCCTGAACCTAACCCTAACCCTAACCCTAACCCTAACCCTAACCCTAACCATACACTAACCATTACCCTTATCCTAACCCTAAACCTAACCCTAAACCTAACCCTAACACTTACCCTTACCCTAACCCTAACCCTAACCCTAAACCTAAACCTAAACCTAACCCTAACCCTAACCCTTACCCTACCCTAACCCTAACACTAAACCTTACCCTTATCCTAACCCTAACCCTAAACTTAACCCCAAACCTAACCCTAAACCTAACCCTTACCCTTAACCTGACCCTAACCCTGAACCTAACCCTAACCCTAAACCTAACCCTAACCCTAATACTAACCCTAAACCTTACCCTAAACCTAACCCTTACCCTAAAGCTAACCCTTACACTTACCCTAACTGTAACACTAATCCTAACCCTAAACCTAACCCTAACTTTAACGCTAACCCTTACTCATACCCAAATCCAAACCCTAACCCTAACCCTAACCCTAACCCTTACCCTTACCCTAACCCTAACCCTAACCCTAAACCTTACCATTACCCTTACCCTAAACATAACCCTAAACCTAACCCTAACCATTACTTTGACCCTAACCCTAACCCTAACCCTTACCCTAACCCTAACCCTAACCCTAATCCTTACCCAAAACCTAACCATAACTGTAAACCTTACCCTTACCCTAACCCTAAACCTAACCTTAATGTTAACCCTATGTCTAACCCTAACCCTTACCAAAACCCTAACCCTAATCCTTACCCTAACCCTAACTCTAAACCTAACCCTTCCCCTAACCCTTACCCTTTCCCTAACCCTAACCCTAAACCTAACCCGAACCCGAACCCTAACCTTAACCCTAACCCTAAACCTAAACCTTAACCTTACCCTAACCCTAACCCTAACCCTAAACATAACCCTAACCCTAACCCTAACCACTAACCCTAACCCTTAACCTAACTCTAACCCTTACCCTTACCCTAATCCTAAGCCTAAACCTAACTCTAACAGTTACCCTTACCCTAACCCTAAACCTAACCCTAAACCTAACCCTAACCCTAACCCTAACCCTTACCCTAACCCTAATCCTAAAACTAACCCTAACCGTAACCCTAACCCTAACACTTACCCTAACCCTAATTTTAAACCTAACCCTAACCCTAACCCTAACAATTACCCTTACCCTAACCCTAACCCTAAACCTAATCCTAACCCTAAACCTAACCCTAACCCTAACCCTAACCCTTACCCTTACCCTAACTCTAACCCTAAACTTAACCCTAACCCTAACCCTAACCCTTACCCTAACCTAAACCTAACCCTTACCCTAACCTTAACCCTAACCCTAACCCTAACCCTAACCCTTACCCTAACATAACCCTAAACCTAACCATCACCCTCACCCTAACGCTAACCCTAAGCCTAACCCTTACCCTACCCTAAAGCTAACCCTTACCCTTACTCTAACCCTAACCCTAAAACTAACCCTAACCCTAATACTAACCCTAACCCTAATACTAACGCTAACCCTTAAACTAACCCTAAACCTAACACTAACCCTTACGCTTCCCTAACTCTAACCCTAAACATAACCCCAACCGTAACCCTAACCCTAACCCTAACCCTTACACTTACCCAAACCCTAACACTAATCCTAACCCTAAACCTTACCCTAACGCTAACGCTAACCCTTACTCTTACCCTAACCCTTAAACTAACCCTTACCCTAAACATGACCCTAACACTAACCGTAAACCTAAACCTAACCCTAAACATTAACTTGACCCTAAGCCTAAGCCTAACCCTAACCCTAACCCTAACCCTTGCCCTAACCCTAAACCTAACCCTAATCCTTACCCTAACCCTAACCCTTACCTTACCCTAACCCTAAACCTAACCTCAATGTTAACCCTAAGCCTAATCCTAAACCTTATCCAAACCATAACTCTAACCCTAATTCTTACCCTAATCCTAACTCTAAACCTAACCCTTACCCTAACCCTTACCCTTTCCCTAACCCTAACCCTAAACCTAACCCTAACCCTAACGTAAGTTTAACCCTAACCCTAACCCTAACCCCAACCCTAACCCTAACCCTAACCTTAAACCTAACCCTAACCCTAACCCTAACCCCTAACCCTAACCCTAACCCTAACTGTAACCCTTACCCTTACCGTAAAACTAACCCTAACCCTAACCCTAACACTTACCTTTACCCTAACCCTAAACCTAACCCTAAACCTAACCCTTACCCTTACCCTAACCTTAACCCTAAACTTAACCTTAACCCTAACCCTAACCCTAACCCCTAACCCTAACCCTAACCCTTGCCCTAACCCTAACCCTAACTCAATCTGTAACCCTTACCCTTACCCTAACCCTAACCCTAACCCTAACACTTACCCATACCGTAACCCCAACCCTAACCCTAACCATTATCCTTACCCTTACCTTAACCCTAACCCTAACCCTTACCCTTACCCTAACCCTAATCCTAAAGCTAAACCTAAGTCTAAACCTTTCACTAACCCTAACCCTAACCCAAACGCATACCCTTACCTAACCCTAATCCTAAACCTAACCCTAAACCTAACACCTACCCATACCATAACCCTAAACCTAACCCTAATCCTAACCCTTATACTAACCCTAACCCTAACCCTAACGCTTACCCTAACCCTAAACTTTACCCTTACCGTAACCCTAACCCTAACCCTAACACTTACACTTACCCTAACACTAACCCTAACCCTAATGGTTGCCCTACCCTAACCCTAACCCTAACACTTACCCTTACCCTAACCCAAAACCTAACCCTAACCCTAAACCTAACCCTAACCCTAACCCTAACCATTACCCTAACACTAACCCTAACCCTAACCATAACCCCTAACACTAACCGGAACCCTTACACTCACTGTAATCCTAACCCTAACCATAACCATTACCCTAACACCAACCCTAACCCTAACCGTTACCCTTACCCTAACCCTAACCCTAAACTTAACCCCAGCCCTAAAACTAACCCTAACCCTTACCTTTCCCCTAACTCTAACCCTAACCCTAATCCTAACCCTAACCCTTACAATAACCCTAACCCTTACCCTAACCCTAACCCTAACCCTAACCTTAACCCTAACCCTTACCCTTACCCTAACCCTACCCCTAAACCTAACCCTGAACCTATCCCTAACCCTAACCCTTTCCCTTACACTTACCCTAATCCTAAAACTAACCCTAACCCTAACGCTAACCCTAACCCTAACAATTACCCTTACCCTAACCCTAACCCTAAACCTAACCCTAACCCTGAACCTAACCCTAACCCTAACCCTAACCGTAACCCTTACCCTTACCGTAACTCTAATCCTAAACTTAACCCTAGCCCTAACCCTAACCCTTACTGTAACCAAAACCTAACCGTTACCCTAACCTTAACCCTAACCCTAACCCTAACCCTATCCCTAACCCTTACCCTAACCTAACCCTAAACCTAACCCTCACCCTCACCCTAACGCTAACCCTAACCCTAACCCTTACCCTAACCCTAAACCTAACACTAACCCTTACCCTTACCCTAACCCTAACCCTAAATTTAACCCCAACCCTAAACCTAAACCTAACCCTTACCCTTACCCTAGCCCTAACCCTAAAACTAACCCTAACCCTAATACTAACCCTAACGCTAACCCTAACGCTAACCCTAACCTAACCCTTACCCTAACCCTAAACCTAACACTAACCCTTACCATTACCCTAACCCTAACCCTAAACTTAACCCCAACCGTAACCCTAACCCTAACCCTTACACTTGCCCTAACCCTAACACCAATCCTAACCCTAAACCTTACCCTAACGCTAACGCTAACCCTTACTGTTACCCTAACCCTAAACCTAACCCTTACCCTAAACATTAACTTGACCCTAAGTCTAAGCCTAACCATAACCCTAACCCTTAACCTAACCCTAACCCTATCCCTAATCCTTACCCTAAACCTAAACGTAAACCTTACCCTTACCCTAACCCAAAACCTAAACTCAATGTTAACCCTGAGCCTAATCCTAACCCTTATCCAAACCCTAACTCTAACCCTAATCCTTACCCTAATCCTAACCCTAAACCTAACCCTTACCCTAACCCTTACCCTTTCTCTAACCCTAACCCTAAACCTAACCCTAACCCTAACGTAAGTTTAACCGTAACCCTAACCCTAAACCTAACCCGTATCCTTACCTAACCCTAAACCTAACCCTAAACCTAACCCTAACCCTAACCCTAACCCCTAACCCTAACCCTAACCCTAACTCTAACCCTTACCCTTACCCTAACCCTAACCCTAACCCTAACACTTACCCTAACCCTAAACCTAACCCTAAACCTAACCCTAAACCAAACCCTTACCCTTACCCTAACCCTAACCCTAGCCCTTACCCTAACCCTAACCTTAACCCTAACCCTAAACCTTACCCTTACCCTAACCCCTAACCCTAACCCTAACCCTAACACCAATCCTAACCCAAACCTAAACCTTACACTAGCCCAAACACTTACCCTAACCGTAACCCCTAGCCCTAACCCTAACCCTAACCCTAATCCAACCCCTACCCTTACCCTAACCCTATACCTAACCCTAACCCTTACCCTAACCCTAACCCTAACCCTGACCCTTACTCTAACCCTATCCATAACCTTAACCCAAAAGCTAAACCTAACTCTAACCCTTACACTTACCTAACCCTAATGCTAACCCTAACCCTAAAACTTACCCTAACCCTAACCCTTACCCTAAACCTAACCCTAACCCCTAACCCTAACCCTTACACTAACCCTAACCCTAAACCTAACCCCTAACACTAACCCTTACCCTAACCCTAATCTAACCCTAACTCTAACCCTAACCCTAACCCTTACCCTTTCCCTAATCCTAACCCTAAACCTAACCCTCACCCTAACCCTAACCTTCACCCTAACCCCTAAACGTAACCGTAATCCTAACTCTAACCCTTACTCTTACCCTAAACCTAACCTTAAACTTAATGCTAGCCCTAAATCTAACCCTAAAACTTACCCTAATCCTAACCCTAACCTTAATGCTAACCCTCAACCTAACCCTATCTCTTACCCTTTCCCTAAGCCTATCCCAATCCTAACCCTTACCTTACCCTAACCCTAACCCTAACCCTAAACCTAACGCTAACCATAACTCTAACTCAAACCCTAACCCTAACCCTTACCCTTACCCTAAACCTAACCCTAAACCTAACCTAACCCTTACCTTACCCTAACCCTAACTCTAAAACTAACCCCAACCCTAACCCTAACCCTATCCCCTGACGCGAACCCTAACCCTGAACCTAACCCTTACCCTTACCCTAACCCTAACCCTAACCTTAACGCTAACCCTACCCTAACCCTAACCCTTACCCTAACCCTAACCCTTACCCTAACCCTATCTCTAACCCTAACCCTAACCCTAACACTTTCCCTTACCCTAACCCTAACCCTAACCCTAAACCTAACCCTAATATTAACCTTAACCCTAACCCTTACCCTTACCCTAACCCTAAACCTAACACTAACCCTAACCCTAACCCCTAACCCTAACCATAACCCTAACCCTAACCCTAACCTCAATCCTAACCCAAACCTAAACCTTACACCAGCCTTAACACTTACCCTAAACCTAACCCCTAACCCTAACCCTAACCCTAACCCTAATCTAACCCTTACACTTACCCTAACCCTATCCCTAACCGTAACCCTTACCCTAACCCTAACCCTAACCCTGACCCTTACTCTAACCCTAACCGTAACCATAACCCCAAAGATAAACCTAAATCTAACCCTTACCCTTACCCTAACCCTAACGCTAACCCTAACACTAAACCTTACCCTAACCCTACCCCTAACCATTACCATAAAACCTAACCCTAATCCTAACCCCTAACCCTAACCCTTACCATAACCCTAACCCAAACCCTAACCCCTAACACTAACCCTAAACCTAACCCTAATCTAACTCTAACCCTAACCCTACCCTAAACCTTACCCTTAACCTAATCCTAACCCGAAACCTAACCCTAACCCTAACCCTAACCCTTACCCTTTCCCTAAGCCTAACCCAATCCTAACCCTTACCTTACCCTAACCCTAACCCTAACCCTAAACCTAACCCTAACCATACCTCTAACTCTAACCCTAACCCTAACCCTTACCCTTACCCTAATCCTAACCCTAAACCTAACCCTAAACCTAACCCTAATCTAACCCTTACCCTTACCCTAACCCTAACCCTAATCCTAAGCCTTAATGTAACCCTAAGCCTAACTCTAACACTTGCTCTTACCCTAACCCTAACTCTAAACCTAACCCTATCCCTAACCCTAACCCTTACCCTTACCCTAAACCTAACCCTAACCCTAACCCTAAACCTTACCCTTACCCTTACCCTAACCCTAGCCCTTACCCTTACCCTAACCCTAACCCTAACCCTAACCCTAGCCCTTACCCTAATCCTAACCTTAACGCTAACCCTAAACCTTACCCTTACCCTAACCCCTAACCCTAACCCTAACCCTAACCGCTAACCCTAACCCTAACCCTAACACAAATCCTAACCCAAACCTAAACCTTACACTAGCCCTAACACTTACCCTAACCGTAACCCCTAACCCTAACCCTAACCCTAACCCTAAACTAACCCTTACCCTAATCTAACCCTTACCCTTACCCTAACACTATACCTAACCCTAACCCTTACCCTAACCCTAACCCTAACCCTGACCCTTACTCTAACCCTATCCGTAACCTTAACCCAAAAGCTAAACCTAACTCTAACCCTTACACTTACCTAACCCTAACGCTAACCCTAACCCTAAAACTTACCCTAACCATAACCCTAACACTTACCCTAAACCTAACCCTAACCCTAACCCCTAACCCAAACCCTTACACTAACCCTAACCCTAAACCTAACCCCTAACACTAACCCTAACCCTAACCCTAACCCTAATCTAACCCTAACCCTAACACTAAACCTAACCCTTACCCTTACCCTAATCCTAACCCTAAACCTAACCCTAACCCTAACCCTAACCTTCACCCTAACCCCTAAACCTAACCCTAATCCTAACTCTAACCATTACTCTTACCCTAAACCTAACCCTAAACTTAATGCTAGCCCTAACCCTAACCCTCACCCTTACCCTAAACCTAACCCTAATCTTAATGCTAACCCTAAACCTAACCCTAACCCTAACCCTTACCCTTTCCCTAAGCCTAACCCAATCCTAACCCTTACCTTACCCTAACCCTAACCCTAACCCTAACCCTAACCATAACTCTAAATCAAACCCTAACCCTAACCCTTACCATTACCCTAACCCTAACCCTAAACCTAACCCTAAACCTAACCTAACCCTTACCCTTACCCTAACCCTAACTCTAAAACTAACCCCAACCCTAACCCTAACCCTATCACCTGACGCGAACCCTAACCCTGAACCTAACCCTTACACTTACCCTAACCCTATCCCTAACCGTAACCCTTACCCTAACCCTAACCCTGAACCTTACCCTAAACCTATCTCTAACCCTAACCCTTACCCTAACCCTAACGCTAACCCTAACCCCAAACCTTACCCTAACCCTACCCCTAACCATTACCCTATACCTAACCCTAATCCTAACCCCTAACCCTAACCCTTACCATAACCCTAACCCAAACCCTAACCCCTAACACTAACCCTAAACCTAACCCTAATCTAACTCTAACCCTAACCCTACCCTAAACCTTACCCTTACCCTAATCCTAACCCTAAACCTAACCCTAACCCTAACCCTTACCCTATCCCAAAGCCTAACCCAATCCTAACACTTACCTTTTCCTAACCCTAACCCTAACCCTAAACCTAACCCTAACCATAACTCTAACTCTAACCCTAACCCTAACCCTTACCCTTACCCTAATACTAACCCTAAACCTAAACCTAAACCTAACCCTAATCTAACCCTTACCCTTACCCTAATCCTAACCCTAATCCTAAGCCTTAACGTAACCCTAAGCTTAACTCTAACACTTGCTCTTACCCTAACCCTAACTCTAAACCTAACCCTATCCCTAACCCTAACCCTAACCCTTACCCTTACCCTAAACCTAACCCTAACCCTAACCATAAACCTTACCCTTACCTTTACCCTAAACCTAAACCTAACCCTGACCCTAACCATTACCTTAATCCTAACCCTAACACTAACCCTCACCCTTTCCATAAACCTAACCCTAACCCTAACACTAATCCTAACCCAAACCTAACCCTAACCCTAACCCTAACCCTAATCGTTACCCTTACCCTAAACCTAACACTAACCCTAACCCTAAACCTGGCCCTTACTCTAAACCTAACCCTAACCCTAACCCTTACTGTTACCTTAACTCTAACCCTAAACCTAACCCTAACCCCTAACCCTAACCCTAACCCTAAACCTTACCCTTGCCCTAACCCTAACCCTAGCCCTTACCCTTACCCTAACCCTAACCCTAACCCTAACCCTAGCCCTTACCCTAACCCTAACCTTAACCCTAACCCTAAAACTTACCCTTACCCTAACCCCTAAACCTAACCCTAACCCTAACCCTAACACCCATCCTAACCCAAACCTAAGCCTTACACTAGCCCTAACACTTACCCTAACCCTAACCCCTAACCCTAACCCTAACCCTAACCCTAATCTAACCCTTACCCTTACCCTAACCATATAACTAACCCTAACCCTTACCCTGACCCTAACCGTAACCCTGACCCTTACTCTAACCCTATCCGTAACCTTAACCCAAAGCTAAACCTAACTCTAACCCTTACACTTACCCTAACCCTAACGCTAACCCTAACCCTAAAACTTACCGTAACCCTAACCCTAACAATTACCCTAAACCTAACCCTAACCGTAACCCCTAACCCTAACCCTTACCCTAACCCTAACCTTAACCCTTACCCGTACCCTCATCCTAACTCTAAACCTAACCCTAAACCTAACCCTAACCTTCATCCTAACCCCTAAACCTAACCCTAATCCTAACTATAACCCTTACTCTTACCTTAAACCTAACCCTAAACTTAATGCTAGCCCTAACCCTAACCCTAACCCTTACCATAACCCTAACCCTAACCTTAATGCTAACCCTAACCCTAACCCTAACCCTTACCCTTTCCCTAAGCCTAACCCAATCCTAACCCTTACCTAACCCTAACCCTAACCCTAAACCTAACCCTAACCATAACTCTAACCCTAATCCTAACCCTAACCCTTACCCTTACCCTAACCCTAACCCTAAACATAACCCTAAACTTAACCTAACCCTTACCCTTACCCTAACCCTAACTCGAAACCTAACCCAACCCTAACCCTAACCCTAACCCCTGAACCTAACCCTTACCCTGAACCTAACCCTTACCCTTACCCTAACCCTAACCTTAACGCTAAACCTAACCCTAACCCTAACCCTTAACCTAACCCTAAACCTAACCCTAAGCCTTACCCTAACCCTAACCCTAACCCTAACCTTTACCCTAACCCTAACCCTAACACTTACCATAACCCTAACCCTAACCCAAAACCTAAATCTAACCCTAACCCTAA
>NW_028327752.1:0-5000 GCF_031878675.1 Megascapheus bottae | reverse complement strand
TAAACCTAACCCTAATCCTAACTCTAACCCTTACTCTTACCCTAAACCTAATCCTAAGCTTAATGCTAGCCCTAACCCTAACACTAACCCTTACCATAACCCTAACCCTAACCTTAATGCTAACCCTAACCCTAACCCTAACCCTTACTCTTTCCCTAAGCCTAACCCAATCCTAACCCTTACCTAACCCTAACCCTAACCGTAACCCTAAACCTAACCATAACCATAACTCTAACTCTAACCTTAACCCTAACCCTTACCCTTACCCTAACCCTAACCCTAAACCTAAACCTAAACTTAACCTAACCCTTACCCTTACCCTAACCCTAACTCTAAACCTAACCCCAACCTAACCCTAACCCTAACCCCTGACACTAACCCTAACCCTGAACCTAACCCTTACCCTTACCCTAACCCTAACCTTAACGCTAAACCTAACCCTAGCCCTAACCCTTACCCTAACCCTAAACCTAACCCTAAGCCTTACCCTAACCCTAACCCCTAACCCTAACACCTAACCCCAGCCCTAACCCTAACCCTTACCCTTATCATAACCCCAAAACAATCCTAACCCTAACCCCTAACACTTAACCTTACCCTAACCCTAACCCTAACCCTAAACCTAAACCTAACCCTAACCCTAACCCTAAACCTCACCCTTACCCATACCCTAACCCTAAACCTAACCCTAACCCTAAACCTAAACCTAACCCTAACCCTAACATTTACCTTACCCTAACCTGATCGAAACCCGAACCCTTACCCTAACGCTAACCCTAACCCTATCCCTAACACTAACCCCTAACCCTACCCCTAACCCTAACTTTAATAATTACCCCTAACCTAACCCTAACCCTAACCCTAACCGTTACCCTAACCCTAACCCTAAACCTAAACCTAACCCTAAACCTAACCCTTACCCTAACCCTAACCCTTACCATAACCCTAACTCTAACCCTAACCCTAACCCTAACCCTAACACTTTCCTTACCCTAACCCCTAACCCTAACCCTAACCCTAAACCTAACATTAACCTTAACCTAACCCTTACCGTTACCCTTACCCTAACCCTAACACTAACCCTAACCCTAACCCTAACCCTAACCCTAACCCCAATCCTAACCAAAACCTAAACCTTACACTAGCCCTAACACTTACCCTAACCCTAACCCCTAACCCTAACCCTAACCCTAACCCTAATCTAACCCTTACACTTACCCTAAACCTATCCCTAACCGTAACCCTTACCCTAACCCTAACCCTGACCCTTACTCTAACCCTAACCATAACCTTAACCCCAAAGCTAAACCTATCTCTAACCCTTACCCTTACCCTCACCCTAACGCTAACCCTAACCCTAAACCTTACCCTAACTCTACCCCTAACCATTACCCTAAACCTAACCCTAATCCTAACCCTAACCCTAACCCTTATCATAACCCTAACCCAAACCCTAACCCCTAACACTAACCCTAAACTTAACCCTAATCTAACACTAACCCTAATCCTAACCCTAACCTTACCCTTACACTAATCCTAACCCTAAACCTAATCCTAACACTAACCCTAACCCTAACCTTAACTCTAACCCCTAACCCTAACCCTAATCCTAACTCTAACCCTTACTCTTACCCTAAACCTAACCCTAAACTTAATGCTAACCAAACGATAACCCTAACCCTTACCCTAACCCTAAACCTAAACTTAATGCTAACCCTAACCCTAACCCTAACCCTTACCCTTTCCCTAAGCCTAACACAATCCTAACCCTTACCTTACCCTAACCCTAACCCAAAACCTAACCCTAAACATAACTCTAACTCTAACCCTAACCCTAACCCTTACCCTTACCCTAATCCTAACCCTAAACCTAACCCTAAACCTAACCCTAATCTAACCCTTACCCTTACCCTAACCCTAACCCTAATCCTAAGGCTTAACGTAACCCTAAGCCTAACTCTAACACTTGCTCTTACCCTAACCCTAACTCTAAACCTAACCCTAACCCTAACCCTAACCATTACCCTTACCCTAAACCTAACCCTAACCCTAAACATTACCTTAACCTTAACCCTTACCCTTACACTTTCCATAAACCTAACCCTAAACCTAACCCTAATCCTAACCCAAACCTAACCCTAACCCTAACCCTAAACTTTACCGTTACCCTAAACCTAACCCTAACCCTAACCCTAAACCTTACCCTTACTATAAACCTAACCCTAACCCTAACCCTAAACCTAAACCTAACCCTTACCGTTACGTTAACCCTAACCCTAAACCTAAACCTAACCCCTAACCCTAACCCTAACCCTAAACCTTACCCTTAACCTAACCCTCACCCTAACCCCTACCCTTACCCTAACCCTAACCCTAACCCTAACACTAGCCCTTACCCTAACCCTAACCTTAACCCTAACCCTAAAACTTACCCTTACCCTAACCCCTTACCCTAACCCTAACCCTGACCCTAACACCAATCCTAACCCAAACCTAAACCTTACACTAGCCCTAACACTTACCCTAACCCTAACCACTAACCCTAACCCTAACCCTAACACCAATCCTAACCCAAACCTAAACCTTACACTAGCCCTAACACTTACCCTAACCCTAACCCCTAACCCTAACCCTAACCCTAACCCTAATCTAACCCTTACCCTTACCCTAACCCTATACCTAACCCTAACCCTTACCCTAACCATAACCCTAACCCTGACCCTTACTCTAACCCTATCCGTAACCTTAACCCCAAAGCTAAACCAACTCTAACCCTTACACTTACCCTAACCCTAACGCTAAACCTAACCCTAAAACTTACCCGAACCCTAACCCTAACCATTACCCTAAACCTAACCCTAACCCTAACCCCTAACTCTAACCCTTACCCTACCCTAACCCTAACCCCTAACACTAACCCTAACCCTAACCCTAATCTAACCCTTACCCTTACCCTAACCCTAACCCTAATCCTAAGCCTTAACGTAACACTAAGCCTAACTCTAACACTTGCTCTTACCCTAACCCTAACCCTAACCCTAATCCTAACCCTAACCCTACCCTTACCATAACCCTAACCCTAACCCTAACCCCTAAACCCTAACCCTAACCCTAAACCAAACCCTAACCCTTAACCTTACCCTAACCCTAACCCTAACCTTAACCCTAGCCCTGGCCCTAACCCTAACCCTAACCCTAACCCTTACCCTTACCCTAACCCTAACCCTAACCCTAACCCTAATCTGTACCCTAACCTAACGCTAACCCTAACCCTAACCCTTACCCTTACCCTTACCCTAACTTAACCCTAAACCAAACCCTAACTCTAACCCCAAGCCTTACCCTTACCGTAACTCTAACCCTAACCATAACCCTAACGCTTACCCTTACCCTAACCCTAACCCTAACACTAATCCGAACCCTAACCCTAACCCTAACCCTAACCCTTTCCCTTACCCTAACCCTAACTCTAACCACAACATTAACCCTAACCCTAACCCTAACTCTAACCCTAAAGATACCCTTACCCTATCCCTAAACCTAACCCAAACCCTAACACTTAACCTTACCGTAACCCTAAACATAACCCTAAACCTAACTCTAACCCTAACCCTAACCCTAACCTTAACCCTTATCCTCACTCTAAACCTAACACTAACTCTTACCCTTACCCTTACCCTAACCTTAACCCTAATACTTACCCTAACCCTAACCCTAACCCTTACCCTTTTCTAAAACCTAACCCTAACCCTTACAATAACCCTTACCCTTACCCTAACCCTAACCCTAAACCTAACCCTAATCCTAACCCTAACCCTAACCGTAACTTTTACCCTCTCCCTAACCCTAACCGTAACCCTTACCCTTACCCTAAACCTAACCCTAACACTAACCCTAACCCTAACCTTTACGCTAACCCTAACCCTAACCCTAACCCTAACCCCTAACGCTAACCCTAACCCTAACCCTAAACCTACCCTTACCCTAACCCAAAACCTTAACCTTACCATATCCCTAAACCTAGCCCTTACCCTAACACTAACCCTAATCCTAACCCTAACCCTAACCCTAACCCTTACCCTTACCCTAACCCTAACCCTAAACCTAACCCTAACCCTAACCCCTGCCCTTACCATAAACCTAAACCTAATCCTAACCCTAACCCTAACCTTAACCCTAACCCTAACCATAACCATAACCCTTACCCTTATCCTAACCCTAACCCTAATCCTAACCCTAACCCTAATACTTACCCTTACCCTAATCCTAACCCTACACCTAACCCTAACCCTAACACTAAACTTAACCCTAACCCCTAACTCTAACCCTAATCCTAAACCTAACCCTTACCCTTAAGGTAAACCTAACCATAAACTTAATGCTAACCTAAACCCTAACCCTAATCCTTACCCTAACCCTAACCCTAACCCTAACCTTAATGCTAAACCTAACCCTAATCCTAACTCTTACCCATTCACTAAGCCTAAGCCAATCCTAACCCTTACCTTACCCTAACTCTAAAACTTACCCTAAACCTAACCCTAACCATAACTCTAACTCTAACCCTAATATTAACCCTTATGCTAACCCTAACCCTAACCCTAACACTAAACCTAACACTAACCCTTACCCTTACCCTAACCCTAACTCTAAACGTAACCCCAACTCTAACCCTAACCCTAACCCCTGACCCTAACCCTAACCCGGACCCTAACCCTTACCTTTACCCTAACCATAACCCTAAACTTAATACTAACCCTAACCCTAACCCTAACACTTACCTAACCCTAACCCTAACCCAAACCCTAAACCAAACCCTAACCATAACCCTAACCCCTAACCCCAAAGCTAACCCTAACCCTTACCCTTATCATAACCTCAAAAATAACCCTAACCCAAAACCTAACACTTACACTTACCCTAACCCTAACCCTAACCCTAAACCTAAACCTAACCCTAACCCTAACCCTAACCCTAAACCTCAACCTTACCCTTACCCA